>NW_027287572.1:1393486-1408486 GCF_022747635.1 Hetaerina americana
TCATTCCTTCTTTTCTTTTATGTGATGCTCAGATTTCACATAGATTAACACAAACACGGTATGGAGCCAGCCATTAGATTTAGACTAGCTAAAATTGCCTTGGAAGAAATGGCTTTTGCATGAATGTTAACACTAATGGAATGTAATGAAGTTAGAAATTATTTGTTTTATCTATAACTTCAGGTATTGTTGAAGTTATTACAGGTCAGTTTGGCAGCCATTTGGACCTAGGTGGGAAAGTTTTTAAATGTTTTCAATATCAAGGAAGAGACAGAAGGATGGAGAGAAACTATTCAGACAATACTATGAATACAAACCATTGGGTCACAGTTTCACGTCCAATAAGTTACATACAAAATATATAGACCTACAGCTCCGAACTCTGCATTACATGAACGTCATTCCAAGAAAATAGATGGGATGACTTTCAAGGAATAGAAATGCCACTAAGGGCGGGCATAGGGTCTCAGAATTAAAAATGCATTGAATTGATGTTCAATGTGAAAATGAAAGAATGCTCTGTCTACAATTAAGCATTTCAATATTAAATAATTGTTGCTGCCAAACAAGGAGTGACAACTTGCATATGGTCTTCCATTAGAGACATCCCATTAACAATAGGCTGGCATCATCAATACCAAATTTCTCCACGAACTTCTTCATTAATCCATTAACTCCATACTGACACCTAACCATCAAGGTGTAAATTGAAGCAAAAGCTGACCAGTATAACCATGACAGCACCTGAAGTCCATTCACCCAATCGTCCACTTTTCAAACAACTGCTGGTACAAATTTACTATCATAACATTTACCTTTGTGTTGAAGCATTTTCATCTTCAATTTCCCCATGACAACTCCAGCTGTCAATCATAACTTCCCAACCAATTTATTCCAAACTTTCAGGGGACAACATATTTTTTTTATAATGCTCAATTTTAAAAAGAAATTGCAACGAAGACAATTACCATAATTGTACATAATGTAAACAGTACTTGCCACCAAGCAATCATTCTTACACAGCCACAGTTCATAAATTCTAATGCAATTTAAGGATTATGTATCAATCTATATTTTTCAAAAGAATTTCCTCAAAATGGTGCCCGAGATCATTTCATAGGACCAGTTTTAAATACTTCACAACTAATAATTGGATAAATATGATATAACTGGTGACCTTGGCATCATGGGTGCAGTAATTTGCAGCAGAATGCGGGATCATGAAGTTCAGTAATGTCTTAATCCAGTTACTTAAAAATTTTTATTCGTTTTCCCATCACATGATTTATAATGTGAGGTTAATACCTAGATTTCTCTCAGATAAGATACACATTTTGGAGAGTGGGTTTCTTATGCATAACCAACAATCCAAGTATTAAAAAAATTACACCCATTACATATTGGGATCAATATATTTTCCTTAATGCCAATCAAGACATAATTAACACTTTCACCATTAATGTGAGGTATAAAAATAAACGTGTGCAAGAGGTTATGTTATCAGGCACAAAATGTGATTACACAAAGTTTCCAGAAATATATATTCTCATATTGCAAAATTTTAATTTCATCAACAACCCCAAATCCAATGTTTTTGCCCAAAAAAATAATTCCTAATTGATATGCACCGGGAGAAATCAAAAGTATTTAACAAACAGCACATTTTAACTGAAAATTAACTATTTTGGCATCTTCAGTTTGGTAATTTGATATGAAAACAATGCTCCCATGAAAAGATGGCTATGGGTGGCACGTCTTGGAAGAGTGACAATCAAATCTGGCTCCACTAAGGAAAAGTGTTGGTAAGGACGGCTTATGAAGACAACTATAAATGTAGGCTATCTTTTTACCTTCATATAAAATAATATATATGTACGGCATGTGTGATTATGCTTATCTTTGTTTGCACCGCACACATTTTAATGTAGGCTATCTTTTCCATATTTAGAGAGAACACAGCAAACACAAACACACTAAGAACAACATGGCCCCTTGCTTTTGCCCATTAGTACAAATGAATATAATTATGGCATTCCAAAACATGAATACACATTAATACAGGCATGCAGGTAAAAATTAACCAGTTCAAAACAGTAACTTGAAAAATACACAATTTACAGCAGCATAAAATACATTAGTACACACACACCACCTACTACATATAATGCAAGCAGCTGGTTTGTCACATGCTCCGGGAGAGAGATTCTATTTTTTTAATAACTCGCAAACATTTCCTTAGCATAGATCAAAACAAGAGAGAAAGAGGGACAGACACAGGGAGGGAAATGCCTCGTTTGCCTTCAGTCCCAACCAGAAATCAACTAGCTTCCATTTCACCTTTATGACTGAGCACTTGTATTATCAGACAAAATTCACAATGCTATAAAATCCCTTTGTCAATTATATTAAATAATGAGAACTCACATGTGGAAAACCCAAATGTCCCACACCATTTGGAGTCATAACCTGGCTTCGGCTAGTGACCAGACGTGCAGCATTGTTGGCTCTAAAACCATAAGACTAAAAGAAAGAAAAACATTACTATCCGCAAAAGGGTGACTACTAACCAATGCATCAGAACAAAGTTTGCATATAGAACAAGTAAAGAAGATCTAACACTTCAAATTTTAATGCTAAATACATGTCATTGAAATGAATACCTCCTCAGGGGAACCAATCCTGTCACATTGGCACAAGAACAACTGAAAATGCTGAAGTTCCATTAGCTATCCTGCATAGAGCATGCTCTGCTCTAAATTTAATAACAGTAGAAGACAAGGCATGTGACTGAGCAGTCAAAACACAAAGAGGCTCCTTTCATGAAACCATCCTCTGCCTTTGTTTCCATTATAAATTAACTGAACTGTCTGCACAACACATTCATCTCATGGGCCCAAACCAAAGATTTGCAGGTTTATATACATTAGAAGGGATTTGTATTCTACTTTTTTATTTATCTCGAAAGATTACTTGTTCCACAGCAAGGCTATCTGCATTATGAGGAGGCCAAAGGAGAAACAAGCAGTAATGTGTGTAAAACATGAGGAGTAATGTTAATTATAACTCAGGTCAGTTTTATAAGATACCAAACAGACTGAGGAAAATATCCATACTTCAATGCAACCTTTCTATTCATAGTTAATGACTGGAATGAAGCACCTTACAAAAAAATTTTCGTGGCACAAATGATCTTAGCTGACAGACGGCTTCCATAATAACTAACACTGATAAATACTAAAAGAATGCCATAACTACCACCATGATGATCCTGAATTACCTTTGAACCTGCGCAACTATAGTTTAGGTCACGTGTTTTGAAGTCACTATCTTTTAAAAAATAAAAAAATATGAAACATTTATTTCAATTAAATTTTAATATAAAAACAATGATAGAAAATTATTCGATTGCAAATCATAAGGAAATTTTAGTTTAACTAAGAAAGAAACATGCTGGAGGGTACCATTATGCCTTTAATGTCTGTCGAGTGTTTCCAACGAGGGAACTTTCTGCAACGTTTAGGCAAAAACAATACATTCCTAACCATGCATTACCTATGCATGGCTAACTGTGTCACTCGACTCCCCAATCACTTGAAAATAGTAATTATTATTATTAACATATCTTTCAGTCAATTTTGGACTATTCAAGAGAATCATAAGTTTTATAAAATTTTACTTAATCAACAAGGGAATGACAGGATATCAAATATTGATTTGATACCTACACATATTTATACAATATGTAATAACATTTTTCAATAATCATTGCGTAAGTTTTTGAATTAAGAACATAACATTTGGAAAATTTCACAATTCCACTAAATTATGGGGTGCAGCAACTTGACATTCATTTTTCAAATGCAAACCGCTTTCAGAAAAGGAAGTCATTTTACCACACCCTGTATCTCCATGATCCACCATTCACCATACACTATCACCAAATATGATATTTGACCACATTTATACCTAGCGAGAGGCAATTTTCTTCACCATTCAATTTTATTTTTTTCTGGACAAGGAGAGTGAAATTGTTTCACTCCTCTCCACAGGGTAGCAGAGTTTCAAACAATGGCATGCATATACAGGGTTGCACCTAAAAGTGGTAGGACTGATTTTCTCTGGCGCGAACGGAGCGGTGGAGGGGGGTCTGCCTGGCAGGGTAAGGTGGAAGGGGCTCTTAGCAACAGACCAACACCAACCTCAGTCGCCCGCGGGCTGTCGTTGAGTGAGGACACCGTTTTTAGTGAAGCAAGTTTTTTGTTCGCGTCCGTGTATTTATTCCACTCTCTGTGTTAGGCCCCATTAACAACTAACAAAAGAGATTGGCAATTACGGCTTTGGAAGGAACAAGCATGTCATCAGTAATTTGATATGTTCTAACTAATCTTGAAAACTGTCTCTACACTCATGTTTTTCAACTCAATTATTGACTTGAAAATGTAACCTTTAACTGAAGTGCTCTTTACAGGAAAAAATAGCTAAAAGATGACCAAGGTAAATCTCAAAATAAGCTGGGGTCATTCACATCCAAACTAAGTCAACATGAAATTCGTCCCCGACATAACCATATGGAATCTACATTACATATTGAAATGAAATAAGTGACTTGGTAGTTCTACACACACTTAAGTTAACACATGACCAAGGTTTCGACAAAGGATGTCATCATCCGTACGAACTACCTGATGATGACTTCAAAAACAAAACAAAGGTCGCATTCCAATTGAGTATGTGGAAATACTACGCTACTTTTACATTTCAATAAGTCAACATGATTGTGACAAAAGGCTTCCCTTTTAGGAAGTGTTAAAGAGTGCAGCTCATTCAAACGTAACAATTTTATGTAAGCATTCTAACCGCAATTCTCTCTTCATTCTACCAGACATAATTTTGAAAATAAACAAAGAAGCATTTGGCACTAGGAGTAGAGAATGATAAATAGTGAAAACCAATGACATCAGGTGGTGTGCCTCACTGATATATGGCTGGAATTGTAATGTCTGGCGAGAGATGAGATGAAATCCTTACACTGCACGAGGGAAGACAATTCTAAATAATTTTTTGGGCTAAACGAACTTCTTGACCTCTTTGACTGAACTGCATCATTCCTCTGCACAATAGACACCCAGATACTCTTCCCATGGATCAATTGTGAAGGATAAAAACAATATTTATTTTAAATTAGTCCAAAAATAGCACTTTGGCCTTTACATCGGACTTTAAACAATGATATAACAATATTACAGTTGCATATATCCAAGCCCAATGTGGAGGAAAAACGACCTATGCAGGAATCAAATCCGAGACCTCTGGGATGGCATTAACTAGAACACTTGTAATGTAGTTATCACGTTGCATATAATCAGTATACTTTATGATTATTTTAAAGTAACAACAGTATTGACCATTATTTTACAGTCACTTTTGAGTTATCCCCCATTAAATTATGTATTAACCATTCTTATTTTCCTGATGAAAGACAGTTTACCATTTCACCTCTTATAGATAACCCAAAAATCAGTTCTATACAAGAAGACTTTAAACATCACAATGAAAAGCATAATGAACTAAATCAGCAGAGTTTTTAATGTCTTAAGTGAACAGGCCATAAAAGGAGATGATCTCAGTTCAATTCTTTATTCAAATTTTTGGGTAATTTAGATGAGGCATATCTAACAGCCCACAGCTGCTCATGTGAGCCTTTCCCACTATTTGCTCGGTTTACCTAAAGATATACAAAAAGGTATAAGACAATACAAAATATATACAGGATATAGGCAATCATTCTCTTCCACTTTCCTGGTGCTTCATTTTTGCATATGACATACTCTAGCATTATATTGGAACCATCATATTCTTACTAAAAATCTAAATAATGAACACATTAAGTCAAACAAATGCAAGGGTTCTTTTGATATAGTAACACTTAAAAATTAACTGAATATACTGTCTTGCCCCACAGAGCCCCTACCCCTCAATTCCAATGGCTGAAAGCATTGAGCAATGCCATCTTTTTGAAGGACTTCCACGAGGACTGCATTTTACATGAAGAACAGACAAATGCCCATTTTTTCCAGTCACAGTGTATACTGACTGAACTACTTATGAATTTCTACTGAGGTCATGGTGTAATAGAAAGAACATGGTGACGAATATTTCTTGATGGCATACATTGTGCCTTTAGTCTTATACTTGAAATAACAGACAACCAAATATTACCTCAAGTGAAATTCACATTCAATTGAACAATTTTATCTACAGCTATGGCAGCCTCACAAAATCCCTGATGGAGCCGCAATTTAAGTATTTTCCTGTTTAATTCCCAAGTCCTGCACAGACTTCTACGATTGCCCAAACACTAATTATGTCAACTTCATTGACTAAAGTAAACCAATTGTATTAAGAGGCATTTCTTCAGAAGGAAGATTATTACTGCATCTAGAACCTACTGCTTAGACCAATCAGCAATACTGAAAAGGATGACTAACAGTAAGTCAGTCACGATCACGTTTGTGCATCTCCTGCCTGCCATAATGTACACAGATTGGTGTGGTGTATTCATGCTTAGTTCCCAGTTATGTGGAGGGTACAGTGCCAAACCAACCTATGAATCGACCACACACACACTATGTTTATTCTCCACTAAGAGCAAACACAACACCCATCTTGCAGACATTTTTCAAGCCCAATTTTTCATGCAAAATTGAAAACAACTGTCTTACAATGTGTTTTAACTGTGGCCTGAACTATTATGAGAATATTTATTGATCACTTAAAATCATTTTGTGGATTTTGTTAACCATTTCAGAGGAAGTCACATCCACTGGGATATCCTGAACGATGTTCATCATTTGTGGATGTCCAAGGGGATCGAGATGGTGCGGGGGCTAACGTACTGGCTTCCCACCCTGAGGGCGCGGGTTCAAATCCCGGCGGTGTTGAATATTTTTCAGAGGTATCTCGATCCCTACTTGAGGTGCTTTGTGGAGGGCACTTTGAGTGAGTACGCCGTCCGTCGGATGGGACGTTAAGCCGCGGACCCCTTGGCGCCTTTCGTAAAAGAGTAGGCTAATGCCGACGCCGGGTTTCTCTCCACCCTTCATCCTTTCCTGTCCTTCCCCTATGGCGCAAATGACCTTAGCTGTCGGTCGCCTCCCCTCAAAACTACTACTGGATGTCCAAGCTTGTAAGGCTACGTTTTGACTCCTTTAGCTGATTGTAAAAAATTGCAAACACAAGATCAGATGTGCCATGAACTTCTCCCACCTTGGTCTTGATCTCTTTCCGTGTTCAGCCTTTTAAATAGAAGCCGCATGAAATTTTTTTCAATTTTCTATATAAACCACCAGTGGGTTGCTTCAATTGACTATGAAAATGAAAACGTGATGGATGTAGTTGACAATTTGACAACAATCTAGTCAGAAATATTAAAAGTAAAATGTAAGGCCAGCTTACTAAAAGCAACTTTTCCGATACTATCATTGCCATCTCTCGGGAGTTTAAAAAAAAAACATTGATGATTGAAAACAAAAAAAGTACGATGAAAGAAATTTGTAGTACCATGGTGCCTGTCTAAATAGCATGATACCCCGGGAGCATAGAATCCCAGTAGGCATCACGCTGTGCCACTGACCAATAGCTCAGATTTAATTTCAGGTGGCAACTGGGCACTCACAGTTTCACCCTTGCAGAGCTAATTTCCAAGCACGATTACTTCCTGAAAAACCACAGGCAGTAGAGAGAAAGGATCACCTATGCTAACCAATGAATTTCACAGACTGCTGGACCTAGAATGGAGTGAGCTCCACCCTCTCTTACTGAACCAACCATCAAGTTCATTGGCATGATCACCTCATTTATGAAAACACATCTTATCAATCTGCCACAGAAGGGTTTGTCAAAATCACAGCATTACTAAGTTTTCAATGGAAGCTGCAGCTACACTGGACACAAATTATTTGAAAATATATAAAATTAGGATTCGGTATTGAAGTTCCTTGCTCTGTTCTTCATAGAACTTCCTCATTTTCTTTTCCAGACCTATATGTTAATACCTATGTATTTTATTATATACAAGAATCCTTTACTATCACTTTTTAAATATTTACTTCAGGTTTGAACAATTTATCAATCATCTTTCTTGGGACATTTTCTGATTGTTTCGGAAGAAAATGAATTCACTTTTTCCTAGGCTTCTTCCCAAATGTTAAAAAATCTCTCTATGGACATTTACAGCAGCGCCATCACAGCTCAAAAACACTTCAGACCATTATTTCAATCAATTTTTCTTTACTTCGGTACTAAGTATACAGGCTCTTTGGCATAATGAATAATATTGACATTATCAGAAAACCATGACTAAATAGTCACAACAGAGCCGCAATTCACATATGGATTGCATTCAATGGCTCAGAGAATAAAACAAACTTGGCAATTCCATCCTCTTTGAAGAAATTCGTTTGCTAGAAGGAAACTTTTGGGTCAATCACAGCCTTCAGAGTTGGTAATGACAAAGAATAATGTACCACGAATACCCAAAACCCAACTAAGAAATTTACGAATTATGACCCGTTTTCTAAAGCCAAATATATTTCAATAGTTCACATCAGTTTGTCCTTCCCTTTCCAAGAGCATGCAAAATCACCGATTCTCCTTTAATTATAATCTCATACCATATCCACAGCTTTGACTTGAATCTGAATCCAATCGAACTAAAACAGTTATGCCTTCTTAAGTGAAAGCTCAAGCTTAGAAGTAGTTACCATAAGCACTAGGTTTATTTTTTCATCGATTCAAATCAGTCTAATCTACTCCACCAATCATCTCAAAATTCACTAGCTATCACCACCCATTCTATTTCCAGTTTCTATCACAATTGATCAAACAAATGATTCTGAATAAATTCCTCCAACATAATACAGACCTCAAATCGAAAGAATACATATCATCCAATTTTTCCTACCTCTATAGTATTTGAGCTGGGATATTGCCTCGTTTGATTTCATCTCCCATAGCACTGCTGCTATCTTGCTACCCAGCATTCCTTGACACATGCTATTAACAGGGTGCAGTGCTCAAATTCGGACAAGGACACGTATCCTCCAATGAGGTTTCCTCGCCAGGTTGGCGAAACCTTCCCCTGACTTCTCCGAAGCATTATACTTAGCCACAATATTGTAAACAGGTCATCTGGGGTACCACCAGAAGAATCGAACTATTTCGTAACATAATGCCCAGTGGGAACACTTTTGATAATAGCGGCTCTTCGATTTTACTCCACACTTACATGTAACATCTCAGCCATTTTGCCGTTATGACTGTTTACTAGATGCCTATTGATTTCAAAAACATCAACCTCCACCTACAGTGGAAGTACCATATGGCAGAAAATTCAAATAGAAATTTGTCTGCATTTTTTAACGCCACACCCTGTGAATTACATTCCCTTGGTATTTCTGAACTGGTATGCCTCGTATCTTCACCATTTAGCCTATTTTCCTTTCGTTCCATATTTCCATATTTTTTCACATTTGCAGAATTGAAATAGGCAGTGATTGGCAAGGGAGTGAGATCGGATCGCCTTTTACTGCGGGCACTTGTCAAACTATAGGCCAAGGGAATGTTTCGAGTGGCACGAAAAGGACTTGAGCTGAGAATAAAATCATGAGGAGATGATTAGGTCATGTTTGCAGATGATCACTCAATAATGAGTCAAACTTCAGCCAAGTGATTGCAATTAGTGTTGACTACATTTCAAAAGCAACATGAGAGGTATAGTACGAAAATTGACCACAATATTAGAAAGATTCATGACATTATCAAGAATTTTGAGAGCTAAGTTGACCATTAAATTAGAATGAAGTAAACTAAAGCAGGTGGAGCAGTTGATATATTTGAGCAGTATTTATGAGTGAAATAAATAGCAGTAGGGAAATTAGGAGGATTAAAAGAGGCACTGACATGAAGCAAAAAATTGACGACCAATACACTTGAGCACATATGGGCAGAAAAGCTGATCATAAGACAACCCTAACCTATTTATTATTTAGAATAACTAGGTGAACTCATTTAAACATAACACCCTCCAACATCTTTTATGACCCTTGCTGAAACTAAAATGTTTCCACATTAAACTTGAAATAAATTATAACTAAAGACATAAAAATTAATACTACTAGAAAAAATGTATTTAAGATCATACTCAGAAATGAAGTCACAGATTTTACTCAACAAAGCCGATGAAATAAATACTCCTCTGCTACTAAATCACCAATGGTTTTAGGAATATTTTTAAATCTTGAGCTATTCTTTTGGGTACACATTAAAACAATAAACCATTTTTTTGAGCTCAAATATTGCTTTTTCTAAGTTTCTTCCCAGTGCCTAACAGATGAGTCATCCAGCATTTGCCTCCGAACTGAATTAACTGTTGGATGACAGATTTAGGGGGTGAATAGAAAGTGGATCTAAGTGTGAATTCGCCAAGAGTGGAAATATTTTGCATTATTCCTTCCAGGTAAGAAACGGATCACCATCATGACCAAATGTTGATTGCTGAGAATACTTGAGAAAATTTTGGGATGAGCAATAATTATTCGAGACATAAATGAAGGACATAAAATTATAAACTGCCAACATTAATTACATACCCTATAATTTATAAGTTCTTGAACACCCTTTTTTCTTAATAGTCTTTCCTGGGTATACCCTAATATACAAATAAAAACTAGTTTGCGTTAACTTTTAACAATCCTCAAAGCTGATAATAAATTATGCACCTATTCAGTCCATCATTAACTCCAAATTATTGAAAAAATTAAACTATTTTCTAACGTTGATTGTTAAGAATTTGACTATCATTACAATCCTTTCTATTTGTAGCCACCATGGAATCCTGAACACCATTATTCACATAACATTTTTATTAACTTAACCAGGAAAGTAGTCTGACATTTAAAAAAATCTTAGTTTTCTCTTGTGGGTTCTAAATGTCACCGTGAAGGATACGATTAAATTCATTTCACCAATTCCTTAGTGCCCTCAATTGTCTTACAACTAACAGTAGATTTAGAACACGCATTGTAGGTTTTGAAAATATTCAATGAACAAATGGTATTGCTATTTAAACTGAATTTAATACACATCTCAAATTGCTACATGAGAAGTTGTATACACAAATATTCAACACTAGCGACTTTTACTTACATTAAATCCACTTATAGAAACATTGAGGCTATTTCTTTCCAATGTTGGTATTGTCTTCAACATTCTCAATTGTTGATCTTTTTTATTCATTGATTTAAAGGTAACTCAAGGAGAAGAGATGAGTTCATATAAGTGCCTATATATACAATACAAGGTGCCAGCCAAAACTACCTGGGCATGGCTATGGTTTATGAACCCCAATCAAAAATCTCTGAAAAATGCAACCCCATTCCTTAGGGATAGTAATTAACAGCAGTAACTTTAGCTAAAATCCCCAAAAATCCAACGTCTGTCATTTAATGAACAATCCACATTTTTTGCCTACATTATGATAAATGCCCTTTATCCTTGCACGCAGGTTTCAGTCAAACAACTGAAATTTCCCTCATTTGATTAATATAAAGATAGGTTCCATTCTCTTGGTAATATGAGTTTTCTTTTGCTCCTTAAAATACAAAAGAATTATAAAGAGATTCAATTCAGGCAAGGGGCCGAGGATTCTCCTTTTGTGAACACTTCATATCGATCCATTTTTTTATGGCATATTTGAGGTACTATAGTGCCACAAGCTAATCCCAATATGCAATTGCTATTAATCATTTTCATCACCAGCAAACTTTAAGATATTAATTAGTCCCAAGAAACATGTAACATGCAGGACGTGTGAAAGCAAAATCTGGTGGGATCCATGAGCGGAAAAGTGATCCAAATGAATCAAAGCCCAGTAATCCCAGACTTGTCCCACAATTATGCCAAACGCCACTCACAATTACGGCACCGCTTGGTGAGCATGACTGTTTGCTATATGCAAGCACCACTTGTCTTATTTAACCCAGATGTGCAGGAAAATATATCTTTAGACCTCAATTTTACAGAGTTCTATTACATAGTCTACTTCAGACATTTTTCACTGTTTCCATTTAAAACAAACTTGAGGTTTCACCAAACAATAACTTCAATATGACAATTATTATTTTTAAAGAACATGAAGTCTTGTCATATTACATAATAAACAGCACAAATACATTTTCCCCGAATTTCTGTCAGATTAACCTTTACTTTGTTATGGTGTATCAGCTGACCCCTTCAGTAACCCACAGTTAAGTTACAGAAACATTCGGGTATATATTTGAGAGACTGATCCAAGGCTTGGTGACCAGCCTAGTCATGAGGGCATTCACAAGGCCAACAAGAGGATACCTTTTGAGCAGGGGAAGTCAGTCAATTGCATCATTCTCAGTAATGCATGGCCAGTACTTAAATTTCAAAATTCGTTCCCTCATAGATGTGAAGGTAACTATACTACACCACTTATGTTTTTGTCATTTCTGTTAGATGCCCATTACCCAGGGGTAGTATCCTATGTAGCTGAATTCACCTGCAAAGTCTCAAGTTTGTAGAAGTTTTATCTGCTGACATGTTCTCAGTTTTACCTGGATTCCATTGACCCAAAGCAAAGAGGTTTAAAGTTTAATTAATAGCCAGTCAATATAAAACTTATGGTTAACACTGCAATAATTCATATCAATTATCTCTAAAATCAATATCTTCTGCTGCACTCATTTTCTGTCCATTTCTGGTTAACAATGAATTACTGCTGAACTTAAAAGCTCAACATGCCTAAAGACCGAGGCCTTCTCAAATGATTCTCGCCCCAAACATCCTCACATGGTTTACGGGGCAACTCAAATGTCCAGATTGTATTTCAATGAGCACTGAATGATGCAACTGAAGGAAAAGTATTACCCTAAATACCCCACCAGGTGCACTTCTTTCCCCCAAAATGCACTTTAAAATCAGCCTGCATCTTCTAATGGACCAGAGGTTTTAAAGGTTTCATTTCAACCTAAGAATAACTACCAATGTCATTATTACACTGTTTTCAGTCAGTGGTAAGCCACAATCTTTCCAAAATATTTTTTCACCTTTTCTGCCAGAAAAGTATTTCTGATAAACCCTGGCCTGTAAAATCAGGGTGCATCTTGTGTCTGCCTTATGGGCCAGGAAATATGGTAAGTAAATTACTCATCCAAAAAGCTTTAAATTCTTCCAAAATTCTATAGAAGGGAATGAACATTTGGAAAACTCACAATAATTGAAAAATCAGCATTAATGGGAATTGATCAAAACTTTTCCACTTTATTTACATTGACTTCTATCCAAAAGCCAACAGTTTCAAATACTCTAAATAAAATGTACAAATACAGAATAGGAGTCGAAATTTTCATGTGAACGACATAAAAAATGCACAAAATTAAGACCAACACACCCAGCATAGAAAGTCATCCTCATCAACAAATAAATAAAAGGCAACTGCATAGAGAATGTGAATAGAAATCTGATATTGCCTCCCTATGGAGGTGACCAAATCTTATCCCTTGAGCATCCCAGGTATCACCTGGTGGAAAAGATAAGTGCTGCTCCAAAAATGTTCCTCATCTTGGTTTTACATCCTAGCTGCTTGGGATATACACTTCCATGGCAATGTAGAAGACCCTGAATTATTCTCTGTTGAACAAACATCTCAGTTGCATTAAGGGATGGCAACAAGGACGCCATAGTTGATACCTTATCTTGATTATCATTTGGAAAATTTTCAAAAACTTTCAGTTCAACTTATCTCAATTCAATTTCCTTAAGAAAAACCCTACCATTATTGCCCAACTTTTAGCAAAAATATTTCATCCCAACTCACCAAATATCACCAGCATTATTAAATTCAGCACGGTGGAAATAGTAAGTTCTGTTTGCCTCGGAGCCTAAAAGTGAAACCTGCTTACTGAGAAATCCAAAGAGCATAAATGGAGAGTGTAGAATAATATAAAAACATTCACTTTGGAGAACAAACAATGAAGAATTCTACTATACGCAGAATACCTGTGGTAATGACACACCTGCTACATAAATCAATTACGGAGGAAAACTGACTATTTGTCCACACTTGACAATGCTGTCACCTGCCATTTACTCTCAGGCAAAGCAAACATTAGTGCGGTTGTTAATAAGTAATATTTTTCCATACATGCTGCCATTTAATTTATAACTTTGATATTAAGGACAAAAACCATGCAACAAAACCTCCATGGATCACCACACAGCAGAACTGTGCATCATCAACGAAAGAGATGGGAGGAATGATATCGCACAATTGACAACCAAAACATAAGTGCAGAGGTAAAAAATCACAAGAGCACAACACTCAATGCCTGACCAAACGTTTTTCCTAATGAAGCTTTAAGCAGCAAATACACTTGTGCCAATAAGTTGCACAACAGGTACATACCTGAGGTCCACTCAGCCTTTGCTGATTTGACATGCCAAAGCTCATGTGCATACCAGATGCTGAAAAAGAAAAAAAAATCAATTGGCACCAAGAAATGAGACCCCGCACAAATATTCATATATTTTTGTCAGAGCACACACAATAAAAAAAATAATCATGGAAAACCATAATCGCTACCAAACAAATAAATATACATACCAGATCCACAAGAATTATATCAGGCAACAGCTTTAGTTGAACGGAGATAATGCATTCAATCACGATATGATGGACGTTTAGCCATCACAAAAAGGAAACAAACCAGGTTAACTTCAAAGTAATTATTTACTAGAACGACTTAGGTTTGAATAACATGCTTCAATGCGTTTGTGTGTACATACATAAACACCATAAACACAGTATCAACCCCAAGGTCTGTTTGGTAGGTGATGGTAGAGTTCACCCAGTACCAAGCTGTATACAGCTTATGAAATTCACACATCAGGGAGGAGGGGCCAGTGTCCCGGGTGCCA
>NW_027287572.1:1413486-1440260 GCF_022747635.1 Hetaerina americana
CTCTAGTTTTTGCCCTCCTATTTTAATGTTTAGCTTAGACTTTTTCTTTCTAGAAAAATGCATCACCTTAGTTTTATTAACATTGATTCTCATCCCACAGCTGTCGCACTGAATCTCCAATTCACTCAGCAATGCTTGCAACCCCTCGGCTGAATGACAAAGCTAAAGCTTGGTCATCAGCAAACCTAACTGATTTTACGAATTCTCCACCCACTTCCATTCCCACCACCAGTTCTTCCCATGCCTCTTTAATCATTTCCTCTACATACAGGTTGAAACGCAACGGTGATGATGGGCAACCCTGCCTTACACCTCTTCCTTTCACTGCCCATCCGGACTCCCTGTTCCCCACCCGCACCTGAGCAGCCTGAGACATTAGTATACTCATTAGTTTTCCCAATTCACTCTATCAAACGCTTTTTCGAAATCCACACAACAGGCAAATACCTCCTGGTTGTATTCTATATTCCTCTCGATTAGTAATTTCATTACTGAAATGGTATCACCCCTTCCGAAACCCACACTGGTCATTCCCTAAGTAATCATTTGCCCTACTCTTTATCATTTTGTTCATGATCCTTAGAACAACTTTAGCTGCTTGGGATATGAAATTTATTGTCCTGCTATCCTCACATGACGTAACATTTACCTTTTTTAGCAATAGGAGCTAACAATCATCTGACAGTCTTCCGGCCAGATTCTTTCCTCATAGATACTACGAATCAGCCCATGTCGCCTCTTCCTCCCACATTTTCCTAAACATTTCAGTAGTTCTGCAGGAACATTATCCACCCCAACAGCCTTCACCCTTCCTCTGCAAACTTTCCATAACCTCACACTGCGTGTTCCACCATTCTTATTTTGCTTTATTTGTCGCCCGCATCAATTTATTGTTTATTTTTTTGTACTTCATTTCGCCTGACTCGGTATTTACATTCTTCCATTTTCTCTGCTCATCCATCTATGTAATCATCTCATATGTGATCCATGGTTTCCTAGTCCTTTTAGCGTTACCGGTTCCAACAGTGTCTTTTGTGGCTTTCGATAACCCTTGCTTGATATTTTCCCATTTTTCTTCGATAGTACTTAGCTCTTTACCATCCACTGTGATTTCCTTTACAGCTTGTTGGTACTCCTTCCCTTTCAATCCATTTAATGCTTCTAAATTCCATTTTCTAATCCGCCGCCCCTGCCTTATCTTTTTGAAACGGACGCTACATTCCATAACAACTAAATTGTGGTCAGAGTCCGCATCCGCTCCCGGGAAGCTGTGCGAATTTATCACACTGCTCCTAAACCTGTGTCTAACCAGAATATAATCCAACTGTTACTTTTCTGAGTCACCTGGCATTTTCCATGTATACCTGCATCTTTTGTGGTGTCTAAACCAAGTGTTTGTGATGACAAACCCCTGTCTCCGGCAGAACTCCACATCTTTCTCCCTGTGGTCAATCTTCGTGCCTAAACCATAGTCCCTACCTCATCACCATCTCTTGCTTTGCCTACTGTCGCATCCCAATCTCCCATCACTGTCAAATGTTTTCCTGCAGGAACACACGCGATTATGTCCTCTAATTGATTGTATATCCTATCGACGTCTACCTCCTTATGGTTGCCTGTATACCTGGATAATAACCAACTTCCTCAGTTCTGCTCTTATCTCTACTAGCAATATTCTCTCAGTCGCTTGCTCTATGTTGGCTATGCTTCTTTCTACGTTTTTGTGCAGTGCTATGGCAACCCTTATTTGGCTCTCATCCCTATCCGCTGTATATTACTCAAAAACTATCACTCCAGTAGTCCTGCCCACCTTCCTATCTCACCTCGCGTAAGATATATGTTGTCTATATGCCCTCTTACCGTCTCTCCCTTTATATTCTCTAGTTTTCCTGTACCTAACACACTCCTTACATTCCATTCTAATTTGGTCGTCTTCTTCGGCATCCTCTAAATTGCTGCTGTCAGTTTTTCTTTGCAAGGCAACTGTGGAGGCCTTGCTCCTACTTTTGCCAGGCATGACACATGGCCAATCAGGCCAAGTCCCACAGTTACCCAGACTTTTTTTACAGGGATTGAGATGGTACAGTGGCTATCATCATGCTAGCTTCCCACCCAGAGGGCCCAGGTTCGAATCCCAGCGGCGTTGACTATTTTTCAGTGGCATCCTGATCCCTACTTTAGGTGCTTTGGGGAGGGAGTACGCCGCCCTTCGGCTGTGGCATTAAGCAGCAGACCCTTTGGTGCCTTTTGTTAAGAGTAGGCTAACGCTGATGCCAGGTTTCTCTCTACCTTCATCTTTTTCTGCCGATTACTAATGGCGCAAATGACCTTAGCTGTCGGCCGCCTCCCCCTAAATACCATCTCTTTTTTTTATAAACTTTCCATGATGTTAATCTTGGGAATAATAGTTGAAGTGGTGTCCCCGTTGCCTTCCTCAACATTGTTTTTACCATGACGACGGCAGTTAATAGCCATACCCACTGGAGTCTCAGACCTTTGCAGTCAGAGGATGCCTTTGCACTGTGGAGGCTGTGTGGACTACCTTTTGTCCAACTTCTATTCCTTGACCTATCTGGCCTCTGTGACCCCACCCGGAGCAATTATTGTTATTCTGGTTAATTATTATTAATCGCCGCACAGGGAAAGGAACTGGGCCCCTCCCCAGATGTGTCAATTTCACATTCTGCCGGGCTTAGTACTGGGTGAATTCTTCCAATCACACAGATACACACAAACATAAATAGGCAACAAAATCTGAAGAATATTCTCTTAAATAATTTTATGAAATGCATGCAAAATGCCCCCTTTTAGTTTAATAATGATAAAAAACAAGTATTTATATTAAAGAGGAAATAAATATGATTCTATTGTTCAATTTGGTTAGTAAATGATGTCAATATGTTATGTCTAAAATGGTACCCCTATTGGGGTTATCTGGGTGGGCCCTTAAAGGTTTCTCAAGCAGGTTTTAATGAGCAAGAGAAAATAAATTACTGTCCAGGTGTACTTGGCTAACCAAATGTTTCATGCATATATTTAACTTATGTCGAACATTCCATGGTATCGATCTTGTTTTTGAGATACATAATAAATTAAATATGAAACAAATTCACCGTTTTTTTGCTTGCTTGCCATACTGTCTATATAAATTCTTTTGTGGATTCACTTACAACACCAAATTTAATTTTTTCCCAAACATAAACCAAAAATGGCAAACATCAAATTATTTTTATTTCTTTCAATGTATATTAGCACAAATTTTGTTAGTAATCAAGTATTTTATTACTTGATTCACAGAATTTCTGGATGCCCTGCAAATAACTTTTAACAGAGATATTCTAATATGCATCCTAGAAAAAGCGAACGATTTTTATACTAGTAAAATTTCTGCATATCATTGTCTGAGTTTTCAACTGTCTAAAGAAATTCTTGCGTTATTCTGCTTGCACATATTCCCCAGAAGTCCAATGCAATTGTTAAAAGTTAGCAAAAACCCTGAGGGATAGTGCAGGAATGCAAGTCATCAATGGTGACTCTTACCTCCAGGCATGTGAGGCTGTGCCGCCATGTGGGAAGACTGCGGCGTGGGCGGCCCACCCCCCTGCTTTGCCATCTCGTGCGATGATGCACCCGGAGGTGTGGGGGCCTGCGCTGGCCCTCCCCCGCCTCCCCCTCCACCACCACCCCCCTGGGGTCCCGCTCCCCCCCCGGGTCCCAGGCCACCTATGGCGCTCGTGTGGTGCGGGGGAGGCAGGTTGTTTGGGGGGATATTCCGCAGGGCGCCACCCTGGTGCGGGAATCCAGTCGCCCACACGTCGGGTCCTGTAATAATACAACCAAGATGCAAACACCACATCAAAACATGCTCCAGCCAATTTTAGAAGAAGCATTTAAACAGCTGCAGAGATGTGTCAATGTTGGATATTTACCACCGCTAAGTTCTCTTCTCATGTTTCAATTATATGCCTTCACTTTCTATTCAATTCTTTGCTTTTCTTATGTGATGTAGAGAGCAATGCACTACATAAATAACATCACCTCACCTATAATGCTTCCCAAAGATCAGTTTCTCTAGCAAATAGCAAGGAAGTGGCCGTTGCACACGAAAATCCCTCGTGCACACTGAGCTCAAGTGCCATAGACCACCAAAGCTAGACCACTGATGCCCACCACCCCACAAACAATATTAGCTCATCCTATGCCATACAATAAATGCTCTCATTTAACAAATAGGAATGACTTCAGAGGTCGCTCATTTCCCTTTCAACAAAATGAATTATTTGTTAGGCTACCATTTTCAGTCATTATTAACAAATATTTCAATGAGAAGTGCAAACATTTATCAATTTCATACACTTCTTGGGCTATCCTCAAAGGTTAACGGAGCATTTGGCATTATCACTAAATGAGAAGATAATAAGAATATATTACAATGGGAACGTTACCATAAAAAAATCATTTAATTGATAGTGTTAAATGAAGTTGACTTTATAACAGAAAGCATATTTAAAATAATACTCATTGCAACTCACAACAAATAATTTGATAATAGTGAAGAAATACTTACTTGACTGTGACTGGGTGCCCCGTTGATTCATAAGGCTAATTCCTGTTAAGGACATACGTTATTGTCTTGAACACAACAAAACAGAAGAGAGAAGTAAATAATTTAATACAGCTTTTCCCTCCAAAAAATAATCATGTCATAGTTATAAGAACAACTAAATTGGAGAATCAACAGAGGGCATACATATTTCTATAAAATTAATAATAAGTTTAAGTAGCGTTGCAAAAATTCACTTTTGCAACTACACATGCACACCGCCTACAATGAATCAAAATAATCTTACTCATAAAAACATTAACTTTTCAAACTACAACATGACATCATACCCTGCGGATGCATCGCACTAGGACTGAACTAATAAAAGGTTAACACTTCAGTTAAGGATTCACACTATGAATCATCTAATGATCACTAGTAAACCAAATGAAGTGGCACAACAGCATGATTAAAAGCATTAAGTCAGCAAAGAATACACAGGTCAAGAATGAGAATGTGCCAAGCGATAAAATAAATGGCATGCCTTTTACACAAAATTCTTACTAAGCAGCTATTCTGGTGATTTCTTCAAGGCAAATCCGCTGGAGAGATGCACTATGATGATGGGAAAGAAGTGAAAGACCTCTATCCTACCACCTGAATGGATCTCTATTTGATCCATTGTCGTTAATTGCTTTAGACAAGAATCCAATCACGAGGAGAGCAATGAGTAGAATGTACTAAGAAACAACCTTCGCGTCAGATGTAAGGATAGGAGAATTATTCAGGACTTCAACGTTTAGAAAAAAACAGCCTACCAAATAACGAAACAAACCAACCTCCGCAGGGACGAGGAAATAAATAAATTACCACATTCGGTACGATAAAATTAATGCACACATGCCGACTACAGAATTCGTCCTGTTGACGAGAGAGCCAATGGGATGGTACTTACTAGCAGCCGTGACAATTCGAAAGGGTCCCAACTGAGGTTGCTGCTGAGCTTGCTGTTGCTGCTGAGACGTCTGTGGGTTTTGCGGGGGCTGTTGGGGGGGCGGGATTGGCGGGGGCGGGTGCGGCAATGCGGCCGGGGGCGGCGGGGGCCCAGTCTGCGAGGCCTGGTGGTGATGGTGAGGATGGGCCGGGTGGTGATGAGGGTGCGGGTGGTGTGGGGGATGGTGCGGGTGCCCCAGGTGCGGGGGAGGAGTAGGGTGGTGAGCCTGGTGGTGGTGGTGTTGATGATGCCCGTGGTGCTGGTGACCAGGGTGATGGGTGGGAGCGCAGTGCTGCACGAAGCAGTGGACCGGCTCCTTAGTTCTGGACACCATTATTAATGCTATGTACTGCCACACACTCCAAAGTTTCCAGCCAAAAATATATTTGTACCTATGTTATATATTTATTTTTCTCCACTATTCTTCGCAATTAGAATTTATTTAAATTTCTTCTAGAGCATCTACAATTGATATTAATGTTTAGAATTTGATATTGCGATAATTCTGTGCCTAAAATTCTGGCAGTGTTGATGATCCGGACCTCGTCCGAGCACAAAGGTACAACACTCTCCATTACTGTTTAAGAGTATCTGACACCGACCAGGCAACCGACAACACGTTTTCTTCAAACGGAACATTTAAAGTATTTTCACGGCCCAGCCTAGGCATTAGAGGTGATAAGGTAAAAAAAGAATGATTCCCTTGATATTTTATTCCTAACCATTAAAACAGTATTTTTTTCTATATTTGTCCCTGAAGTCAATTCACTTATCTTCAAAAGAACAGTTGATTCAAGTTCATCGCCAAGACGAGACACTTCTTCGACCGTGGTGCACTGAAAATATCAGAAAAAACTTATATTCCTATCCAACAACTCGACACTACTTAAATTTTAGCTGCATGCACAATTAATTCAGGTAATGTTTCTGCGATAAGATTAAATATGCAAAATTGCATCGTGTTCTAAATTATCAGGGAAAATGGTAATATGACGTTACTACGGACAGAGTAATACCTAATTTGCTTCTCTTCAACTCAAATGCGACCGCTCATCATTTTAATCTCGAAACTAGCACAAGAGAGAATATGCACCATTTACACCACATTAGCGTATCGATTTACTCACTATGATGCTAGCACAAAACCACACGCTTAAGTCAACCACCCGTGTCCTGCAACATACAAGTTTAGTCAGAGACCTCGGCATTACACTAAAAATTCATAATTCATGGAATAAAGAATGCTTGGGACGCATAGAAGCACGAAAGTAAGCAAAGATTGAACTAACTGCAGACCGTACCAAATGAGCGAAAATCCATTAATTAAACCCAAAACTTGATTTCCACCACACAAGAAGCTGATGACGGCTTCGATGAAGATATTAATTTCACACACCTAGCGATGCACGATGCATTTCACTACACGTTTCCTTCCCTCCACTTTCCGATACAGCGCAGCTACCGCCCACGTGACGCCATGACACCTAGACCGGCGCGCGCACTCAAAAACCTCCTGGCCGTCCGCTTGGAGATTGCCATGCCTCGTGAGGCAGCGGTGCCCGACCGAACGTCTTCTATTCGCCGCCGCAACCTTTGGACCCCAGAGCCAGCCAGCACACGCCACGGCCATACTAATGTTTAACTATCCATCCCCGATTAGCCGCTATTTCCCTATACTAACTATGCTGTTTCGCAAAGATTGCTTTGCACTGTTTACTCAAAAATAGTTTCCGGAAAATAATTTTCTTATCCATGAACAAATTGAAATGTAATCGCCGGTGTGTTCCCACTATTTTCTAGCTAGGGGGATTTTGTGTGATTTTTATCGACATAGAAAGCAACTTGGGGCAATAGTTTCATCATTAAATAATTACTTATAAAGTAAATTGTCAGAGTTAATGTCAACAATTTGCGATTGTTTACAAAGCTTGGATCAGTAAATGAATAAAAGGCTGTGGAAACTTACTTCCTGTGCATCCATCACATTACAACTCCTTAGCAACGACGATAAACAATTTCGCGGGTTCTTCACCCAAAAGTTTCGGCGCCCACAGCACATTGTAATATTTCTAAACACGCTTCCATATATTAATTACATTTTATGACCCTGAACCATGTGCTGCCACTATATCATAGCTTTACGCTACATATTATACCTCAAGTCGCGGATCGCCGACACAGCGACCCACTTGGCAACGCCGCAACATGAGACAACAGATAGGAAGAGGGAGGGGGGGAAAAGAGACCCAGAGTGGCGGGGGACTACATTGGCGCGGAGGACACAAGAAGATGGAGCTTGTAATGCTAGAGGACATGATTTCGTAATCTGAACGCCGGCGTCACTAGACAACGATTCCCTCCACTGGGCCTCGCTCACATAAGTCATTTGACTAAAAAAAATCTAAACAACAAATCAAGCTCCTGCTAATACGATCTACCGAATCCCAGTTCATCTAATGAACACCCGCCGTAACGCATAGCGATTTCTCCAGTGATTAATGGGTAACTTTATCAAGAGATACGACGATTGTACTATGTAACATGCACACAAAAACCATTAATTCCTTCCTTAGAATATCGTAAACATGTCAACGTATCGAAATTGAAACGTCCACAGAAAAACTACTACGAATGAAAAATTTAAGATTTCGCAAGATACATGCATGGGACGAAGATTATTTGTTGAATGATCGGCTATGAGACACGACTTTAAATGCTAAAAAATACCTCTCGAAACAATCGCAATTAAGATCACTAATTACTGCAAATGCTGTCCGACGTAACCTTGTCTAAAAATACACAAAGTCACCCTAACTATAATTGAAAAGATACTCGCTAAGAGTTTGACACGACATTCATGCCTGGCAAGCCACCGCAAGGAAAGAAAGTGGCGCTACTATCACTCTTTTCTCTCATATTTTTCGGAAAACTAGACATCACGAGAGGTAAATAAGAGCATTTTACTTGTCAACTTCGATCCCTAGACACGCTTCAAGGATTTATACGTAGGGTCAAATGGGAAAATCGATCCTTTTCCGAACGTTTTCCATGGTAGTAACTACAACTCCGAGACCCCTGGAGTAGTGAGCCGTTCAATTAATCTCCCCTGCCTTTTCCATTTTAAAAACTCGCCTCAACAGCTGCTACCTGCCAATTAGCATAAAATCTTGTCGAGGAGAAGCTCAACCTTTACACCGAAAGAAAACTAAAATTGGGCCAAACTTTCGAGGTGACGAAACCTGCAAATTCACTAGTGGTAAATGCCGAGACACCGACACGACAAGATCCTCTTGCGCACTTCCCCAAAACATTTCAAAAAACTTTTAACTCCATGCAGCTCGTCACTTCACCAACTAGGGGCGACAATATTCTTGATTTGCAAACATGCCCGAAAAAGTCTTAACTAGGGAAACTATTAACGGAATTATTGACCACAGGGCAGTGAATGCCAAGTTGTTCCTTTTTGGGGTCCAAAAGTTATAAGCACAAAAGAAAAATTTACTTGTGTAAAGAAGGGGACTACAATGGCCTTAGTGCATTCAACAGAATCAATTTTCTAGTTTTAAGGCAGATATTAATCACCGAGAGATTGACGATACGTGGAATCACTTCCTTCAGATCACGCGCTCAGCAGTCAACAAGTTCATTCCCAGTCAATTTATAAAATATAACATGGAACCTAGATGGTACAACGCGGACGTTAGAAAAACATTGCGACGTCCAACGCTAAGACACGCCAAGATGAAAAATTTAAGGAATGATAGAAAAAAAATTAATGACATCACTCATGATTATAAGGTATGCAGGGCGAATGACAAGAAAGGATTTTGGAAAGCGTTTAGCGAATTCAGAAGGAAAAGATTAGCGGAAAATATGAGGGATCCACAGGCTGGCAGGGAGGTTCAGGGTAATGAGTCAACCGTTAATTTAATCAAAAATAATAAAGGCGACAGGGTAACCTGCAGTTAGGAAAAGGCCAACTTATTCTATTCCTCATTTCATAGCGTCTTCAACGATGCCTAACCGAAACTTTATAGCTAGCACCTGCATTAGTAGCACAAGGCGCCGACTCACTTTACTATAATTAATTACAGAGAAATATACAGTCTTCCCGATTTTACTTAATCGCGTTCACCTGGTATCGACGTGGCCAACCGCGCCATGCCAGTGCGGAAACACTGGAAAAAAGCCGGGATTCCATGCCCCACCATTGATTGGTTAACCGCTCCCTACCACATAAATAATTAGATTTGTGAAGAGAGCACTCTCTAGGATGCAGTACTATCTTGGAGGGATGGAATCACGTAAAAAAATGAATCAAGAATTGCGGACCACGTGGCCTTTCAGGAGAAAGCGATTATGCTGTATTATTTTATTTATACATACCTTGAAAGCCACCGCCATGGTGTGTGGCAGAGGGTGAATACCCACCAGACTAATTTTACCCGAGCATGACCCTACCGCGGTCGGACATTGTTTTTGTGATCCCCTATCAATTGTGGAATAAATGACATCTTAAATCTATCCGTTCCACACATAATCTCTGTATTTTTATCAACATAAGCTCTCCTACCGCAGTGCGATGGGGGAATAATACATTTTCAACATACATAAAGAGACTTCTTTCCAATTCATTCAAGTGATTTAATCTGTAATTTAACCTTCACCCCGTTAGTGAATCCCAGCCTTGCTACTCATATTTTGGATTCGCTAATACTACGAGATTAGGGGGGTTCATGAGAAATATTAAATAAGACTCATTTTCACATTATTCCATACATTGTTTATGAATAAATTCGAAACATCTTCGATGGCCCAAAGTGATATCGTACAAATACCCACTAATAAAAGTACATTTGCTCCTGTAAACAAACATTTTTCTGCACACTCTATGCATAGTACCCTGCAAGTAATCGCCAGGTTGTGCGACCTTAAACCCGGACTGCTTCTGACACAAAATATTCATCCCCCTGGAGTTAAATAACTCTTTCAAAGGCATGCCTGAACTTTTTCAGTGAGTTTCGAAGTGTTCTTTCGTTTCCCTGCACGTATCCTTCAGGCTACTTCAGTAAAAAGTTTTTCTTTTACGATCGCGTACTTCGGAAGCACAAACACGCATTCGAGGAGATGAGGTATCTCAATGAAAAACGCTTTCGTCAAGCAAACGCGCATGCCTCTCCTTTAGACAAAGCCGATAACAAGGCAAGACGAGGCAAGGAGAGTTCACACCTAAGAGCTACATACACGTGAGAGTGGGGGTAAACAACGGTCGAAAACACTTTTAGTTAAAATGAGGGCGTCACCTTGACCAAATCACGGCAAAGATTGGAAAAAAAAAGAAAAGAAAAGGCAATGATTTGTAGATTTTTGGTGGAGTGGTTGGTAGGCGTGGGCGGTCGGTAAGTGCTCCGTCGTGACGCCAATCAGTTATCCCGGTGAAATCCCAGCCCTAGTGTAGGGAGCACCAGCAATTGGGGGACGAGGGAAATGAAGGAATAGAGGCGCACATGGCAGACCAAAAACCGTCGGGGCGGGGGGAGGGGGGGCCGCAGGGGGAGGGGGACCGCAGGGGGAGGGGGGCCGCAGGGGGGGAAGAAGGGGGGAAGAAGGGGGGAAGAAGGGGGGAAGAAGGGGGGGAAGAAGGGGGGGAAGAAGGGGGGGAAGAAGGGGGGGAAGAAGGGGGGGAAGAAGGGGGGGAAGAAGGGGGGGAAGAAGGGGGGGAAGAAGGGGGGGAAGAAGGGGGGGAAGAAGGGGGGGAAGAAGGGGGGGGAAGAAGGGGGGGAAGAAGGGGGGGAAGAAGGGGGGGGAGAAGGGGGGGGAAGAAGGGGGGGAAGAAGGGGGGGAAGAAGGGGGGGAAGAAGGGGGGAAGAAGGGGGGAAGAAGGGGGAAGGGGGGGAAGGGGGGGAAGGGGGGGAAGAAGGGGGAAGGGGGGAAGAAGGGGGGGAATAAGGGGGGGACGCAGGGGGGGGAAGCAGGGGGGTGGGGAAGCAGGGGGGAAGGAGCCCCCCCCAGGGTTGCTCCCCCACAACCCTTCTCCCCTGGGGCCGTGCCGCGAAAGAGGCTATCCAACGGAGGAGAGCGGGATAGCCGAGGCCTCCCTCCCTCTCCGCCCCTTATCGATTTCTGGCAGGGCCGGCGGCGCCGGGCGGAGGGGCCAGCAGGGACGAGGGGGTGGGGATTCGCGCGCATCAGCGACGTCGTACTCGGGGAGGCCGCGGTGGGAGGGGTGAAAAGGGGGGGCGGATGGCAGACTGAAGGATAGCAATGAGTTTCCCCTGCTCCCACGCCAAACGTGGGAGCGGGGGAAGGGTGGAGATTGAATGGGGCGGGAGAGGGGGGTTAATAGGGAAAGGGGGGGGGGGCGAAGAATTAGTCGTGCAATGTGCTTCCTTCCGTCGCCGTGATGCTTCGTTCACGCGGGGGGCAGACTTTCCGCCGCGGCAATCAATCAGGAAGGACCGAGAGAGAAGGCGCCATGCCCGAGGGAGGAATCACTCATCCAAGAGGGCATTGCTAATATTATTGTCGTCGTTGTAAGTCCGACGAGCAGAGGTGGCGAAGCCAAGTCCGCACACCACGATGGGCCGGACCCGTCACGGAGACAATGTGCGCCGCACACCATTAGGACTGTGATAATTGGTTTATGAACCCAAATGGAATATAAATGAAATCGAACGTCGCAACGTTCACCGAATATGATTCAGTTCTGCTGCGAGCCCATGCGGATCGTCCGTCCGGAAGGCCCCGCTATCGGCCCTTTCGGTGTTTTTTCGACGGAAATAGGGAAACTACAATATAGTTCCGTGTTCTCTTGGGGACTAAGCACTTGAGCTCCTGCCCAACATTACGTTGACCACCTCAACACCCGTATCGCTAAACACCTCCACTTCCTCACCGCCTTCATTCCGCCTCTTTTCCCCACCTCCCACTCGCTTACCTAACATATTCTTGCCTTCTATTGAATCGAGACACCCCCTGGCGGTGGCTTGCAGGGTGTATACAAGTAAATACATAAAATAAGAACACTTTCTCTCGATATGCCCTGCGCTTATTATTACTTTTTTATTGATTTATGTACTCTGCAAGCCACCACAATGGTGTGTGGCAGGAGGTGAATACCCAGTGGATTAAATTTTACCCAAACATCGCCCTACCGCGCTCGGGTATTGTTATTATGATACCCTATCGTTCGTGGAATAAATGGCATCTTAAATCTATTTGTTCTACACTTAATCCCACTCATTTTATTAACATGATCTCTCCAGGGGTACTACAGGGGTAATGATATATTTTCAACATCACTGCTAGAGAGACCTCCTCCTAATTTATGCCAGAGCTTCAATGCCCCTTGGCCCCGTGAGTGATTCCTAGCCGAGTTCCTCAAATATTTTGGATTAGCTACTAAATTTACCTTAAGAACGTTTTACAAATCCAGCTATTCTACGATGCTTCCCTTCTATGGGAGGGAATTGCTCTTTTTTCCAAAAATGTATCACTACGCACTTTTTTAAGATTAATTCTGATTACCAAGTGTCACATTAGCGTTGTCTAGCATTAAGGTCATCTGACATAGCTGCTGTGTCCTTGGGATCACGAATATCACAGTAAGCCACTGCATCGTCGGAGAATAAGTGAATCTTACAAGTAACTACGGGGTCAATGTTTTACCTAACATAGAAATAAAAGAGGTCCGATTGCACTTCCCTGGGGAACAACTGAAGTAACTTCTACTCCATTTCAGCGAACTCCATCTATGGCTACCTTTCGCACTCTACCATTCAAAATATCTTTAATCAAACCCCAGATATTTTTATCCATGCCATATGCTTCTCGCTTTGCGAGTAGTTTAATACGAGTTTACTTGTCGAAGGCTTTCTTAAAATCTAGAAAACTGGTGTCCACTAGGACATTACTCCCTCCCGAAATAAGAATATCATGACCAAAAAGCGCAAGTTGTTGCGCAGGAGCTACCTTTCTGGAACCCGTGCTGATTTTTCAGTATTAACTTCTGATTATCGAGGTGTCTCACCATCGAACAAGCAACTATATGTTCCATAACCTTGCACGAAATCGATGAGAGAGTAATAGGTCTGTAATTATTCGGTTCCTCCTAGTCTCCGTTCTGAAATATTAGTGTTACGTCAGCCGTTTTCCAATCTCTGGGAAACTTGTGATCTCTCAGCGACTTCTAAATATTATTTCAAGATACGGCGCAATCCCCGAAGCTAGATTCTTAAATATACGAGCGGGTATTTTATCGGGCCAGGAGGATTTACTAGGCTTGATATTTTTCAGCAAAAGTTCTATTCCATTATGTGAGATTCAATTTCAACCGTTCTCCCGAGAGGAACATCAACTGCATTTACTCAAACATTTAGAAAATTAATTAAATTTTTCATGAGATATGCGGGCGACTAGCCGAAACTTGGACTCCTTAATCCTAAACTGATATCAAACCCTTAGCATAGACGTCCACCCAGAACCCTGCTAGCCGAATACTAACTCTATCGTACTGTCTCCTCTAAGTCAACGCCGGGAAAATGAATGCACTCGCGACCTCATGCTGCACGGGGTCGGATTTGAAAGGTGCGAGTTGTGCGGCTCACATGCCGAGCAATCTATGGCACCGCGGGCAAGAAGGGCCAGCGGGATGAGTCACACGCGGGAGACAACGCCGCCAATGGACAGACATTATCCAAGCCAATCTAGAATGTGACCATTTCCAAATCGCACTTCGTGAACACCCCGTGGATAAACGAAGCACTAGGTGCAGAAGGAAAAAAATCAATACCGTCTTGCCAACCACGACCCTTCCACCCCGATGAGTGAATAAGAACGCGAATAAAAAAAATGTCCGGCAGTCGCTCCTCCAGTCCCTTTGACGCATCCCAGTTTCATTGAAACGGATCTCATCCAGCCCAGCATCTATTATGGAACCAAACGATGTTTCATAACATCGATGTACGCCCTGTACATCCATTATTCCGAGAGTGATAGGTAATTTCAGGGATATTTCATCCATTTTTTTACCTGTCTGGAAGCAATTCCTTATATTTCTTACAACACTTGATGACTCCTGTCCCGTTAAGATCGTAATTACCAAATACGGGCACACGATACCCCGGCAGGGCGTGTGGCGGGGTGTGATAGGGTCATGCTGGCGGGGAAAACGCATCAAGGGCTCCAAATTCAAGCAGATAATTGCGTGGAGATGAGGAATATCGCACATAACGATCACTAGGAACGGGCAGCGAATGCCGACGCACACCGAAAACGAAGGATTCGAGCACGGGATGTTCGGATTCCCCACGTGGAGTTGTGGGACACAACCACGTAACGTGTCGATGGAAGGGAGGGGGCAGAAACGAAAGGCGTCAGCGGCGGTGGCTTGCGAACAGGCCCGGGGGACCCCCTCCCCCCGATCCGTCCGGAAACCTACTTTCGCCCGCCCGCCATTCGGTGGGCAGCCATGCTGCAACTCCCGAAATCCTGGGGACGCCCTGGATGGAGGGGAAAGCGAAGGGCGGCGAGTGCGAAAGAAAGGCCTTCGAAACCCTCCCTGAGCTCACCCAAAAACGTACGCGAATACGCCCAGAGAAAAACGGTCGCGTCCGCACGGCCTCGACCAATTGCGAGAGGGAGTGATCCTTAACAGGCGAGGCCCGCCCTTCCGAAGCACACTCGCGCTGACCGCCATTTTGGGTCAAAAGAAGGATACCGGCTCTCCTCGCCTTCCCAAGAGGTGCCAAACACGCGGTCACGCCCGGGGCAGGGCGTGCGAGCCTCGGAAGCACGTGCATGCGCCGCCACCTCCAGGCTTCAAACGGCCCCGTCGTCGCGAAAGGAAATGCCGAGTGGCGACGGCCTTCCTTCCCAGGACGACCCCTGCTCCGAGAGCCGGGATTCCCCGAGCACCACGCGGCCTGCCTGGCCGATGCACGGCCGCTCGATTGGCGTGCCCAGCCAGGGAATACGGTCTTCTGAGGGATCTTTAATTTCTAACTCGAAAACAGAGTCGTCTAGCAACAAGGGGTGGGGAGTAAAGAGCCAAGAACCGACCGCACTTGCCGGCGAGACACGCAGTAGGGGGTGCAAGTCACGAGAAAACCCTCTCAGCGGCACGGGGCTATACCAATGGGTCGCGCGCCGCCGCACGACTCCCCGTACTTCGCCCCCAAATACAAAAATGCGTGGGTCCGTGGTGCTCGCTCACTCTCACTTTTCATGAGGGTGAACACGTAAGGGCCCCTCGGGAAGGTGGGCCCTGTCGACCCCCGCCCCCCCCCCCCTCCTCTCTTCAAATAAAATATACCCGAGAAAATACACAGAAAATCACACCACACACGCGCACACATTCAGACACTTCATTTGAAACTCACACGCAGCGCGGTGACTCCCACGTGCCGTATCCGACAGGAAATAATTTTAATACGAGAAACACTCTCCGTGGTCGATAAGCAGGATGGATTTCGACGCCCTCGATTCGATAAAAAGAACGCGCGACACCACTACCCCAAGGAGCAAGGCGTTCAGACGGGAGGCGAGGTCACAAGAGTCTTCCGTCTCCGACAGAGAGAGGGCGTCACTCGGTGTCGCCGATTGAAACAAATCACACACGCGCTCCCAGGCTGAAATCGAAGATGTGGCCGGCGACGTCGTCCTGACGAGGGAATATGCACGTCGAAGAATGATACACTATCGCCTGATCAAGACGAGGGGAGGAGCCTTGTCGGCCGACCACAGCCGCTTCCGCGACGCGAACTACGGCAGTCGGGAACGAGAAATAGGGAGGGGAGATGGGGGTTGCGACCCTGGAGGGGTGGGAATGCAGGGAGAGGGGAAGATGCCGGAGGGAGGGGAGGAAGGCATTCCGTGAAAGATGCAGCAGCACCAGGGGTGACTGGAGGGAGGCACGAGTCTACCCACTTACCTCCTTCCATGAGGGTTGGTGCGTGGCAGGTTGGGGGGGGATGGTGCTGGACTTTCATATGACAAGTATATCTTAAGTATTTTTTTAGAACCCTGCAAAGGTGTGTGGATATACCCACCAGGCTAATTCTGACCCGAATTTTTTACCCCAACCGCGTTCGGTCGTTATTCTCATCACTTATCGTTCGTGGAAAAAATAGCACCTCAAAACTATCTGTTCAACACAATCTCTCCTACCGTGGCACGATGGGGAAATCTTAATACATTTTCCACACCAGTGCTAAAGAGGCATCCTTCCAATGTATGCAATCTGTAGGCCGGTTTCGAATAGTTCTCACAATAGTATTATTAGTTCTTTTGTGTATTTCTGTTGCGGTGTAGTGGCCATATATTATCACCGATCAATAATCGATCGAGGCTGCGAATGTGGGCTCAAACGCTTCGCACAAGTCCCCCTCGCAAACCTTCACGTTCTCGTGGCCTGGTCAACATTCTCTAAGGCGAAAAAATCCCCACAAACACTTAAATAAAGCAATAAGTATTCATCACGTATGGCCCAGAGTTCATTGAAGTGCACCATTATCACACAACCAGTGGAACGGAAGCACACGCAGTAGCAGTAGTATTTTGGGGAGGCGACCGACAGATGGGGTCATTTCCGCGGAAAGGCGCCAAGGGGTCATACAATTCAATGTCCCATCCGACGGACGTCGTACTCACTCAAAGTGCCCTCCACAAAGCACCACAAGTAGGGATCGAGATACCTCTGAAAAACATTCAACACCGCCGGGATTTGAACCCGGGCCCTCTAGGTGGGAAGCCAGTACGTTAGCCCCCGCACCATCTCGATCCCCGGAAGCACACACAAAAGGCGAAGAATTATTATTCTGCACGACTAAATAGAGCTGGGGTATTTCAATTTTTATGATGAAATGCTGTCTCGAATGGTAAAAAAAAAATTAAGCTCAGAATTTTTTCTCAACATTAACAAGGCAACATACATGGAATTTTCTAAGTTTTATTTAACATGATATAACGCCAGGAAGGAAGCAGACAGAGATGAAGAGGGAATTATTGTCGAGTGGGATTTTGGGTTTTGTTTTGTTGGGAGAAACAAAATAATTATTTGGAATTTGTGTCCGTCCCAAAGCTACCTTAACCGGTAATTACCGGATAATAATCAACGCCAAACCACAACCACGAAAAATGCCAATGCAAAATAACATCCAGAGCCCGCGGAATTCCAACCGTGTCGTCATCAGGTGGTTGCCACACCCGCTCTCATCTGCGACTTCATGACAACCTGCAAGCCACCGCTAGGGTAGGGGGTAATAACACACACAAGACTACTTTTGACACTAATTACCTTTCCCTAGCGCGGTCGGATGATGCCATTCTGATCCTTCTTTCTAATTTAGATCCCCGATTCTGATTTTCGATCTCTCCTGGCTGAAACACAAATGGAGAATTTGTGGACCAGCTAACAAAAAATAGGCTTTATTTGAAGAATACTTGGTAAATGTGATGAAAAGGTCAATTAGAAATTGTATCTGTCTTTGGTTAGGCCTCATTTAGAATATGCAGCGGGTACGACACGGGATCCTCACGAAGTTGGATTAATTGCCAAATTGGATCGCAAGCAGCGCAGAAGCTTCATTTGTAAAACGCTGTTTTGATAAACTTGGTAGCGTATCCAAAATATTAGAGCAGATAGGCTAGGAATAGGTCAGATAGGCTAGGAATCACTCACGGAGCGATCGTCAAATTACAGATTGCAGCTCTCGCATAAATTAGGAGGAGGTCATTTTAATCAGCTACATGTTGAAAATGTAATATTACCCCCATCGTACTACGGTAGAAGAGACCATGTCAATAGAATTAGAGAGCTTGAGTGTAGAACAGTTCGTTATATCCTATCGTTCGTGGCGAAGAATGACTGTTTAACCGCGGTAGGGTCAAATTATTCTGGTATTATTCTGGCGTGTATTGACCCCTGCCACACACCCCGGCGGTGGCTTGCAGAGTATATATAAATAAATAGATAAAATACTTAGGCGTCAGGATCTCTCCTGCGTGAAACACATACGGGGAAGATGTGGATAAGCCAACACAAAATTAGGATTTATTAAATGAATAGTGGGTAAATGTGACGAAAAGGTGAAATTTAGAATATGCTGCAAGCATATGGGATCCTCACGAAGTTGGATTAATGGATTGGATGGCGTGCAGCGCAGAGGGGCTGGATTTTTAAAACGCTGTTACACTTGTAGCATTTGTACATTTGTGTAGCATTTGGCACGGCTCAACGGGGTCGGAAACTAGAGTGGTACTAACATTAATCGACGAAAAGATTTCAACTAGCTTCGCGGCAGCTGCGTAGCAAGGGAGGGCTCCGACCAAAGGGTCCAAAGGGCCGCGGGGGGGGGGGGGAGGAGGCCATCAACGGCAAGCACGGAAATGAAAGCAGACCATTAGTCAATTTTAAGTAAATTGTTAAAGCATATCTTTTACCACATATACTTGAATTCTCGAGTCCTTTGCATATGCTAAACGGTGACAGGTTCATGGTATGAATCTCTTGAGGTCGCTGACTGTACGCTTCAAGGATGACAGAAGGAAGAAGCTATAGCACTGCCCTAGACTTCCTCGGGCAGCGTTTCCTTAACTCTTCTTTGGGTTATATGGCGCGGAGTCCCAATTTTCATTCCAGTCCTACTGAAGTAAACACAAACGATGCCCACGAATGGTCCAGGATTTTTATGCACCAAGTTTGGTGACTCCATCAAAAGAAACTGTCGAATTCAATGATTCAATATGGCTGCTTACTTCGTCTCTCTCAATTTTTCACACTAAATTATTTCATAATTAATACTAAATTAGTTCATAAATTTTCCACGACACAAATCGGTTCCAAGTAATATTTCTCAGCAATTTCTTTCATGTTGTGGTGGCAGCGTTAACAGTTCTTGGGATATTTACAAAAAATACCCCACCAATGTGCTACATGCACATGTGGCACAACTCCCGTGCAAAATAAACGCGATATATTGGGCAAAGGCAAAACCATAAAAAAACCATCCCTCTTTTATGGCTGCGCCGATACCCTAGGTTAATTTCACTAACATTACCATGTCCAAAAATCAGATACACGGCGACCTTTTCAGTTCGTGAATCGCACCGAACGTCTAGTCCTTCACAGTTTTGCAGTTGAACTGCCACATTTATAAGGTAAATTTATTTTTTCCTGAATAAAAAATTGCGCTGTTTTGTGGTTTGGCGGACTTCCTGGATCTAATATTACGTTCTGGATTAAATGCCGCTACCGCGCCGTTCCATTTAAAAGCCGTACTTTCCCCATCGTCTTGACTTCCCCCAGCTGCAATAATTCCGTGGACAAACTGAAGAGGGGCGCGAATTCTTACCCCTTCTAGCGTCGCGGCCCGCCAGGATCTGAAATGCGACCACTCTCCGCTCCATGACGTCATAGCCGCACGTGCTCCCCAAACTTCCCCTCAGGCTGAGGGCCCAAGAAGATCGACCCAGTCTCCCTCCCCGCCCTTCCTCCCGCGACACTTGCGCCAATTCCCACATTCGACCGGCGTACGCGACGAACAGCGGCGACCGAGGGGGGGGGATGCGTCGATCGCCGAAAGCACGCATAACTCCCGAGCCCCCGTTTTCACGAAGGCGCTTGAGGATGGGAGAGAGCTCTCGGCGCGGGGTGGGTTCAAGCCGATTCGCGACCAAAAAAACCTGGCTATTAACGAGCGCCACATTTAAAGCGGAGCGTCGCGACGACCGCCGTCGATCGACAAACACACTCCTTCAATGCCGGCTAGTTTCATATCCACGACTTAACTCCCGGACCAAGAACACCTTTCCCCCTCCGGAGACAATCGGATGCCCATCCTTCTAACGTGTTTGCCGTGACACACTTGCAGTGAAATAGAAAACACTCCGAAGAGACAATTGTGACGCTATCGATGAGGGAGACCTAACGGAGGGACCTAGCCACTAGGTATTACTTCCTTTGATTATGTAATGAATCAATGTCGTTGCCTTATCAACGACATTGCATTTCATTCCGCGAATGCGCACGCGATGGATTCTTTATCGAGTTTCGTGGTATGGGGGAAATAAATAAAGGCGGTCCCAGAATTTCCTTCCGTCTAATCCCATCCACATGCTCGAGTTAAAGCCGCACTATATTTTCAGTGAAGAGTTTACACCTTGTTTATTCTGTCTCGAGTCTTTTAAGCCCATCCATAAGTAAATAGAATTGCTAGAAATCCAACAACTCTTCCGAACAGCACAATTCTACACAACAAAATCATTCCACCTACGGAATACAAGATGACCCCAGTACTAAATTATACAGACGGTTAATTACAAGCCTCACGGCTACCGAATTGAGTGGCACTTCACCAAGCGCCGCCAGCGTTCGCGAGACCATGAGCAGACTCCGGGAGCGCGATGATGCATTCGGTGGACCACTGGCGGTGGAGTCACGCCACTGAGACAATTTGGGCGCGGGCCGGGATCATTGCTACCTCGCCTTCAATCGACTGTCGCGCGCAGAGGGTTGCACACGCAGCAATCGGGGCAGATGCAGAGAGGAATACAGGCGCACGGATTCCACGTCAACTCTGCCCCGCCCCCTCTCTCTCCCATCCGAACAAATATTCCGCGGAATGGTGGCGCGGAGGAGGGAACCGCAAATCGATCGACTGATTCGCCACGTCGCCGTGCCGAGGGAAACAAAAGAGGGATGGGAGAGCGCCCCGCACCATACTCCCAAGTTTGATACGATGCACGATAGGAATACGGTAACGGTCAAGAAATCCCGATCGACAGCCTTACGCCGCAAAACGGCGCGGGGGCGCGTGGCAAGAAGTGAGTTCGATTTTACCGAACTTGAGCATTTCCTCCGGCTGTCTCGACTTGGAATGTGATGCGGAGCCAGGATTGCCCCCCAACGCGACGCTCCGCATAACGACCCTTCGTCGAATGGGCAGCCTCTCTCGAGTCTCCTCTCCTTTCATTCCGAAACCAAGTCATGTGAAGGTTCTCCAACATTCGACGCGCATTAAGTATGGTCAGGAGACCTGACCGATGCGATATTAAACCTCTCCTTTAATTTCCCATTTAAAGATACGTACACATCCACTCCCCCTTTCGTGAATCCTCGCTTCCTCGATGCCTGTGCGCATATAACATGTTTACCCACGTTACGTCCAGTTTGACTCCCCCGTGCTCGCCCCAGAGAATTGTTTTCCTCGACCGGCAGGGCGCCAATTGCTCCGGTGAGAAAGGATGCGCTACTCCACGTCCCGCCCATCGGCTCCCTTTCAAATACTGCCCCTCACTTGACCCAAATAGTTACAGTTTAAATTATATACATTGCGTAAAACGAACAATGCATAACCGCTTCTAAATTGCAAATAAGTCAACACTTTTCCTTCAAAATAGAACTTCGAGCATTTCTCCGCAGGAAGTTGAAATGATTATTATTCTTACATTACGGAAAGCAAACCGATTTTCTTACTAGACTCCATTTGCCTTCCGCTGGATGACCCAGGTGCAACCTTCGCAGAAAGAGACGTGCGCGGGCGGACACAATACTCCGGTTTATTGCGTTGATTTTCGTCATTCTCTTTGACTCCTCGAAAACGAATGATGTCCCACGTCCGATTCAATCTCCCCCACCCCCCCCGCCGCAGTGCTCGAAGTGAAAGCACGGACCCAGAGATGCCGCCATACACCTCGTACACCATCTTCCCGTCGAGGGAGATTCAGTAGGGAACCACGAGCCCCACGTCTTCTACCGGCAACGCACCCGCCGATACATGCCTGCCCAAGCCACCACACCATAGGTTGCGTATTTAAATGGGACTCGCTTAATTCCACCTGCAGATGGGAAGCGGGCACCGAAATACTGATACGCAATGAAGATGCTGGCTACACATTCCACCTGGATCCTAAATATACTATGAAGAGTGCATAAAATGTAATATCCAGTTTTCTGTGGGAAAAGTTCCCAGATTAAACGAGGAAGTTTGTCACTCCTCCATCGCCTTCTCTCTCTAGGTCTCGGCAAATTAAATAGAGCTGGCGAACGTGAAAACACAATGGTCTAACTGCAATTGCTTCTTTTACCAACTCTACTTCATTCCCTACCGGCTGGAGCGATTGCAGCTTGTGACAATAAGTTCGCAAACTATATCGTTTCGTATTACATTTATCTACCTCGACCAAGAACTGGATCGGTCAATTTTAAGTTGGATAGGGCAAATATCTTTCCCCGGATACACTCCAAGAGAGCAATAATAATTTTCCAGGCCACCAAATAGCAAGCGAGACTGCACCCGAGGGCATTTCCCAGGGAATCACCTCCTTAAATGATAGCTGGTCTTCATGAGACGAAGAAAGAGGCCATGGCGCGGAAGGCATCACGGCTTCCCGCCTACATCTGTGTCATGAATTAGACGAGATGATGCGAGAATCGAAGCCAAGAAAGCGATGTTCTTATTTGTTACGTGAAATTAGCTAGAGTAGCCACTCACACATCGGTGTGCCTTACTATGGTGTCCACCTTACAACTACCGAGGTATTCCCCGAGTTTGCCAGCGAGTTCCATTATCAAAAGTATTTCGGACCATCTATTTTTAGTCACACTGCAATTCCAAGCACATAATATAACAAACTGCAGGTTGCCAGGAGGGCATGCGATCACACAACAAAACCACTCAACTTTCCCATCCCTGTGAGACACACTCTCGCAATCTCAAGTTGTTCATGGTAGGCCCACCCTCATTAATATCTTGGAAAATTAAGGCAGATTTCAGCAAATAATAGCAATGTGTCGTTTAACTAACTCGATTCGCCCGGAATAGAACGTCCAGAGCCGTTACGCGAGTACATTCATTAAGTCAGCCATTTCCGTTCCATCAATAGGAAAGCCTGAACGCAACGCAAACCACGAAACAAAGACTGAGGACATCGAGAACCCTCTAAATAACAAAAATCACAAAGTCGCAGGCATTGCAATATAAATGAACAGAAAAAAATCCCGATACTATGAATTCTAGGGTTCTCATTTCCACGCCTAGCCACCGCCTCAGCCCCTGCCAATGCAGCGAGAACTAAAGACGGGCCTTGAAGGAATACGAGGACGGAGAACAGGCGCGGTGCCGCCAGGCGCGAATCAGCCATGACACAATGGCGGAAGGAACTTCCCTGAGTCAAGCACATGAGTTCTCTGGAAGACGCACTCGCGGAGTTTCGCATTATAAGAAATTTCCAGGTTGTTGGACTCCTGCTTTTGCTAATCTCGTTCGAAACATCACACACGTGCTGTGGCCCCGAAATCGTCACCCTTCCGGCCCCTCCCGCGGCCACGCCCACCTCCCCGTGGGCAACACGGCTCCGCGAGATGGCGCGCGCGCACAGCGGAGCTTCGAAAGGCAACACCAACACCACCCTCTCCCCTCCCGCACCTCTTACGTCATCCCTCGCAAACGAATCAAACGTTTGGGGGGGGGGGGCTACATAACGGCGAACTCGCAACTCGCCTAGGTGGACGGCGAAGGAATTCGAGCCAGCGATCGCGGCCGAGAGAGACGACGGCAGGCGGAGTGAGGAAGGCCGAGAGCGGAGATCACCATCGGCGGGCGAGAGAGGGGGAAAGACGGCGCACGCGAATCCAGTGGGGCAAACAGATGCCCATCGCGTAAGCTAGATGCGACGACTTAGAAAATCACTAATGTAAAAGTCATTTGTTTTGTAGCTTCTCTCCTCGCTCCCTCATCGGCCGGGAGAGTGACGATTTAGATTTAGAACAGCGATTTCTCCTCGGCAATACTAATTCCCTGGATCAACCATTTGGGAACTGCGGGTAACGAAGCGTTCATACGTCTGATTACGTAGTCCCATGAGTGTCTCCGCGATTTGCGTGACTCGTGCATGACAGAAAGGAAATCATAAATTCTCTGTCTACAGGCGGTTAAGAGGGATTCCTTTAACTGCCATGTAAGTACCTGAAGACGAATCGGTTCAGCGCCGACATGGGACCCAATACCTGCCCAAATATTTATTTCATTGCAGTTCTCATAATTTCATTACTTCATTGCTAAGAGTAATTAATTCTCTCCTCTATGTTTAGGAGAATTTTCAAAAATAGAAAATCAATGAATCCTTTGACGCAATCTGGGGAATGCATTCCACCCCAACGTACACGTGTTCGGCGAAGAGGCCTGGCGGAGAGGTTGCCCCAGGGACGGCGGCCACCGGCGCCGCACCTCGCCCACAGGATCCCGCAACAGGTGGCGGGCAGCGGCGTTACCTCGCTGAGGGCATCCCGACACCGTCGACCAACCGCACCCAACCGACTGCCGGCGGCACGCAACGCAGACTACTTCCAAGCGAGGACGCCGCTCTACCGACATCAAACTAAACGGGACTCGATCGACCGCACAGTTTGGGAACAAGATGCGACATGCTTCGTGTGTCGCGAAACACACGGAGGAAATCGAAAGGGTGTCCCAATTCAACTTGGTTATCGATTGGAAAACGTAAAGACGAGGGCACAACGGGTAAGGTGGGTCGACTCTGCAGAGGAGTGGAGACATGGGGCAAAGGGACGACTGCATTCAGCGTCCTTGGGAAGTTCTTGGACCGGACCAGTGGTCATTAGGGCCGAGATGGGCACTCGAGGAACAAGGACAAATGCACCAATAGGCGAAGCCATATTGCACGGCGACGACAGCAGATGGAATGAATGGTCGGTCGCACACGGGGGGCTCCATCACCACGAGCGGCCACGGAGCTATCGAGGGGGCGATTCTGCGACGGGGGAGATGCTACACTGGAAGACTGAAGCAATGAACCAAGGATGCGACTCCATCAAACACTACGCGACCAGAAAATCAGCATCAAAAACGAAAAATAAAAGCATTGAAGTGCTTTTACGTAAAAATATATCATGGTACCGATATCTGACTTACTACCTTGAACAAAAAGTTCCCGGAATAACCACCGTGTGGCGCTCCCATCGTTCCGATTTGAGTTCTGTTTTTTTTGTTAAATTGGTACATCTGTTGTTGATATTCCCTTTAAATCTTAGTGTCATAACTTGACATTTGCAAAAGTTACGTAGCCAAGAGTACATCTATCTCTGTGTGTGTTGGCGATTTTTTACAATTGCAGAAATGGATTTAAATTTGCAACAACGAACTTGTATTAAATTTTGCGTAAAAAACGGATTTAGTGGCGCACGGACGTTGGAAATGTTGGAAAAGTGTTTCGGCAACGATTCTCTAAAAAAAACGGTCGTTTACCAGTGGCACGAGCGGTTCAGAAGTGGTCGTGAGTCAATCGAAGATGATGAACGCAGTGGCAGACCATCGACATCGAAAGTCGGTGAAAAAATTGATAAAGTAAAAGAAATGTTGGTCAATAACCGCAAATTAACCATCAGAGAAATAGCGGAGGACTTGAACATTGCCTATGGATCCGCCCAAGACATTGTGGTTAATGATTTGGGTTTCCGTCGTGTAGCATGCCAAAAGACCTCAATTTCATGCAAAAAAAGAGACCGTGTTGACGTCGCAAAAGACATGATTTGCGAGGCTGAATCCGATCCCACATTCATCAAAAGGATCATTACTGGAGACGAGACGTGGGTTTATGAGTACGACACGCAATCCAGACATCAGGCAAGTGAATGGCGTTCACCAAATGAGCCGAGACCAAAAAAACCACGTCGTTTTCAGTCAAAAAAGAAGGCAATGCTGACGGTTTTCATGGATTACAACGGTGTAGTGCATCATGAATTTTTGCCAGAAGGCCAGACAGTAAACAAAGAGTATTATTTGGGCGTTATGAGACGTTTGCGTGAAGCAATTCGCCGAAAGAGACCAGAAATGTGGGCAGAAAACTCGTGGATTTTGCACCATGATAACGCACCGTCGCACAGTGCTATCATTATTCGTAATTTTTTGACGAAAAATGCAACAAATACCATCCAACAGCCACCGAATTCACCTGATTTGGCTCCCTGTGACTTCTTTCTGTTCAATCGAGTTAAAAACCATTACGGGGAACGCGTTTTAGCAGCCGAGAGGAAGTAATGGAAAAATCGCAGGAAGCACTGATGGACATACCGAAAACCGACCGTAACTTTTGCAAATGTCAAGTTATGACACTAAGATTTAAAGGGAATATCAACAACAGATGTACCAATTTAACAAAAAAAAACAGAACTCAAATCGGAACGATGGGAGCGCCACACGGTGGTTATTCCGGGAACTT
>NW_027287573.1:0-48899 GCF_022747635.1 Hetaerina americana
AACCCAAAGGGGGGGGTATTGGCACTTTTCATGGAAAAATGTGAGAAATTAAATTTTCTAAAAATGAAATAAATGCCTTCTATGCACCTCAAACATTCACTCCAAAAAAGAAGATTGTGGTTTTTCGCAATATTTTTAGAAATTTGGGCTCTTATAGTAAGAATAACACTAGCACTGAAGCATCTTTTATGCTCATTTCTTGTCTTTCAGGATTTATTCTGGGTTTAATTTTGTTTATTTGATGAAAAGGAACAACAATACACACCATGGAGACATTTATGTTTGATGTGTGTCGAGTGAGATTTTCACCTAGAACCCAAAGGGGGGGGCTAAGGTATTGGCACTTTTCATGGAAAAATGTGAAAAATTAAATTTTCTAAAAATGTAATAAATGCCTTCTATACACCTGAAATATTCACTCTAAAACTGAAAATTGTTGCTTTTCGCAATATTTTTAGAAATTTGGGCTCTTTTAGTAACATGAACACTTGCGCTGAACCATCTTTTATGCTCATATCTTATCTTTCAGGATTTATTCTGGGTTTAATTTTGTTTATTTGATGAAAATGAACAACAATACACACCATGGAAACATTTTTGTTTGATTTGTGCCGAGTGAGATTTTAACCTAGAACCCAAAGGGGGGGGGGGGTATTGGCACTTTTCATGGAAAAATGTGAAAAATTAAATTTTCTAAAAATGTAATAAATGCCTTCTATACACCTGAAACATTCACTCTAAAACTGAAAATTGTTGCTTTTCGCAATATTTTTAGAAATTTGGGCTCTTTTAGTAACATGAACACTTGCGCTGAAGCATCTTTTATGCTCATATCTTATCTTTCAGGATTTATTCTGAGTTTTATTTTGTTTATTTGATGAAAATGAACAAGAATAACCACCATGGAAACATTTTTGTTTGATTTGTGTCGAGTGAGATTTTCACCTAGAACCCAAAGGGGGGGCTAAGGTATTGGCACTTTTCATGGAAAATGTGAAAAATTAAATTTTCTAAAAATGAAATAAATGCCTTCTATACACCTGAAACATTCACTCTAAAACTGAAAATTGTTGCTTTTCGCAATATTTTTAGAAATTTGGGCTCTTTTAGTAACATGAACACTTGCGCTGAAGCATCTTTTATGCTCATATCTTATCTTTCAGGATTTATTCTGAGTTTTATTTTGTTTATTTGATGAAAATGAACAAGAATACACACCATGGAAACATTTTTGTTTGATTTGCGTCGAGTGAGATTTTCACCTAGAACCCAAAGGGGGGGGTATTGGCACTTTTCATGGAAAAATGAGAGAAATTAAATTTTCTAAAAATGAAATAAATGCCTTCTATGCACCTCAAACATTCACTCCAAAAAAGAAGATTGTGGTTTTTCGCAATATTTTTAGAAATTTGGGCTCTTATAGTAAGAATAACACTAGCACTGAAGCATCTTTTATGCTCATTTCTTGTCTTTCAGGATTTATTCTGGGTTTAATTTTGTTTATTTGATGAAAAGGAACAACAATACACACCATGGAGACATTTATGTTTGATGTGTGTCGAGTGAGATTTTCACCTAGAACCCAAAGGGGGGGGCTAAGGTATTGGCACTTTTCATGGAAAAATGTGAAAAATTAAATTTTCTAAAAATGTAATAAATGCCTTCTATACACCTGAAATATTCACTCTAAAACTGAAAATTCTTGCTTTTCGCAATATTTTTAGAAATTTGGGCTCTTTTAGTAACATGAACACTTGCGCTGAACCATCTTTTATGCTCATATCTTATCTTTCAGGATTTATTCTGAGTTTTATTTTGTTTATTTGATGAAAATGAACAAGAATACACACCATGGAAACATTTTTGTTTGATTAGTGTCGAGTGAGATTTTCACCAAGAACCCAAAGGGGGGGGTATTGGCACTTTTCATGGAAAAATGTGAAAAACTAAGTTTCCTAAAAATGAAATAAATGCCTTCTAAACACCTCAAACATTCACTCTAAAACTGAAAATTGTTGCTTTTCGCAATATTTTTAGAAATTTGGGCTCTTTTACTAACATGAACACTTGCGCTGAAGCATCTTTTATGCTCATATCTTATCTTTCAGGATTTATTCTGAGTTTTATTTTGTTTATTTGATGAAAATGAACAAGAATACACACCATGGAAACATTTTTGTTTGATTTGTATCGAGTGAGATTTTCACCTAGAACCCAAAGGGGGGGGGTATTGGCACTTTTCATGGAAAAAAGAGAAAAATTAAATTTTCTAAAAATGAAATAAATGCCTTTTATGCACCTCAAACATTCACTCTAAAACTGAAAATTGTTGCTTTTCGCAATATTTTTAGAAATTTGGGCTCTTTTAGTAACATGAACACTTGCGCTGAAGCATCTTTTATGCTCATATCTTATCTTTCAGGATTTATTCTGGGTTTAATTTTGTTTATTTGATGAAAATGAACAACAATACACACCATGGAAACATTTTTGTTTGATTTGTGCCGAGTGAGATTTTAACCTAGAACCCAAAGGGGGGGGTATTGGCACTTTTCATGGAAAATGTGAAAAATTAAATTTTCTAAAAATGTAATAAATGCCTTCTATACACCTGAAACATTCACTCTAAAACTGAAAATTGTTGCTTTTCGCAATATTTTTAGAAATTTGGGCTCTTTTAGTAACATGAACACCTGCGCTGAAGCATCTTTTATGCTCATATCTTATATTTCAGGATTTATTCTGAGTTTTATTTTGTTTATTTGATGAAAATGAACAAGAATAACCACCATGGAAACATTTTTGTTTGATTTGTGTCGAGTGAGATTTTCACCTAGAACCCAAAGGGGGGGCTAAGGTATTGGCACTTTTCATGGAAAAATGTGAAAAATTAAATTTTCTAAAAATGAAATAAATGCCTTCTATACACCTGAAATATTCACTCTAAAACTGAAAAATATTGCTTTTCGCAATATTTTTAGAAATTTGGGCTCTTTTAGTAACATGAACACTTGCGCTGAAGCATCTTTTATGCTCATATCTTATCTTTCAGGATTTATTCTGAGTTTTATTTTGTTTATTTGATGAAAATGAACAAGAATACACACCATGGAATTATTTTTGTTTGATTTGAGTCGAGTGAGATTTTCACCTAGAACCCAAAGGGGGGGGTATTGGCACTTTTCATGGAAAAATGTGAGAAATTAAATTTTCTAAAAATGAAATAAATGCCTTCTATGCACCTCAAACATTCACTCCAAAAAAGAAGATTGTGGTTTTTCGCAATATTTTTAGAAATTTGGGCTCTTATAGTAAGAATAACACTTGCACTGAAGCATCTTTTATGCTCATTTCTTGTCTTTCAGGATTTATTCTGGGTTTAATTTTGTTTATTTGATGAAAAGGAACAACAATACACACCATGGAGACATTTATGTTTGATGTGTGTCGAGTGAGATTTTCACCTAGAACCCAAAGGGGGGGGGGGTATTGGCACATTTCATGGAAAAATGTGAAAAATTAAATTTTCTAAAAATGTAATAAATGCCTTCTATACACCTGAAATATTCACTCTAAAACTGAAAATTGTTGCTTTTCGCAATATTTTTAGAAATTTGGGCTCTTTTAGTAACATGAACACTTGCGCTGAAGCATCTTTTATGCTCATATCTTATCTTTCAGGATTTATTCTGAGTTTTATTTTGTTTATTTGATGAAAATGAACAAGAATACACACCATGGAAACATTTTTGTTTGATTTGTGTCGAGTGAGATTTTCACCTAGAACCCAAAGGGGGGGGTATTGGCACTTTTCATGGAAAAATGTGAAAAATTAAATTTTCTAAAAATGAAATAAATGCCTTCTATGCACCTCAAACATTCACTCCAAAAAAGAAGATTGTGGTTTTTTCGCAATATTTTTAGAAATTTGGGCTCTTATTGTAAGAATAACACTTGCGCTGAAGCACCTTTTATGCTCATTTCTTGTTTTTCAGGATTTATTCTGGGTTTAATTTTGTTTATTTGATGAAAATGAACAGGAATACACACCATGGAAACATTTTTGTTTGATTTGTGTCGAGTGAGATTTTCACCTAGAACCCAAAGGGGGGGGTATTGGCACTTTTCATGGGAAAATCGAAAAATTAAATTTTCTAAAAATGTACTAAATGCCTTCTATACACCTGAAACATTCACTCTAAAACTGAAAATTGTTGCTTTTCGCAATATTTTTAGAAATTTGGGCTCTTTTAGTAACATGAACACTTGCGCTGAACCATCTTTTATGCTCATATCTTATCTTTCAGGATTTATTCTGAGTTTTATTTTGTTTATTTGATGAAAATGAAAAAGAATACACACCATGGAAACATTTTTGTTTGATTTGTGTCGAGTGAGATTTTCACCTAGAACCCAAAGGGGGGGGCTAAGGTATTGGCACTTTTCATGGAAAAATGTGAAAAATTAAATTTTCTAAAAATGTAATAAATGCCTTCTATACACCTGAAACATTCACTCTAAAACTGAAAATTGTTGCTTTTCGCAATATTTTTAGAAATTTGGGCTCTTTTAGTAACATGAACACTTGCGCTGAAGCATCTTTTATGCTCATATCTTATCTTTCAGGATTTATTCTGAGTTTTATTTTGTTTATTTGATGAAAATGAACAAGAATACACACCATGGAAACATTTTTGTTTGATTTGTGTCGAGTGAGATTTTCACCTAGAACCCAAAGGGGGGGCTAAGGTATTGGCACTTTTCATGGAAAAATGTGAAAAATTAAATTTTCTAAAAATGAAATAAATGCCTTCTATACACCTGAAACATTCACTCTAAAACTGAAAATTGTTGCTTTTCGCAATATTTTTAGAAATTTGGGCTCTTTTAGTAACATGAACACTTGCGCTGAAGCATCTTTTATGCTCATATCTTATCTTTCAGGATTTATTCTGAGTTTTATTTTGTTTATTTGATGAAAATGAACAAGAATACACACCATGGAAACATTTTTGTTTGATTTGAGTCGAGTGAGATTTTCACCTAGAACCCAAAGGGGGGGGTATTGGCACTTTTCATGGAAAAATGTGAGAAATTAAATTTTCTAAAAATGAAATAAATGCCTTCTATGCACCTCAAACATTCACTCCAAAAAAGAAGATTGTGGTTTTTCGCAATATTTTTAGAAATTTGGGCTCTTATAGTAAGAATAACACTTGCACTGAAGCATCTTTTATGCTCATTTCTTGTCTTTCAGGATTTATTCTGGGTTTAATTTTGTTTATTTGATGAAAAGGAACAACAATACACACCATGGAGACATTTATGTTTGATGTGTGTCGAGTGAGATTTTCACCTAGAACCCAAAGGGGGGGGCTAAGGTATTGGCACTTTTCATGGAAAAATGTGAAAAATTAAATTTTCTAAAAATGTAATAAATGCCTTCTATACACCTGAAATATTCACTCTAAAACTGAAAATTGTTGCTTTTCGCAATATTTTTAGAAATTTGGGCTCTTTTAGTAACATGAACACTTGCGCTGAAGCATCTTTTATGCTCATATCTTATCTTTCAGGATTTATTCTGAGTTTTATTTTGTTTATTTGATGAAAATGAACAAGAATACACACCATTGAAACATTTTTGTTTGATTTGTGTCGGGTGAGATTTTCACCTAGAACCCAAAGGGGGGGGTATTGGCACTTTTCATGGAAAAATGTGAAAAATTAAATTTTCTAAAAATGAAATAAATGCCTTCTATGCACCTCAAACATTCACTCCAAAAAAGAAGATTGTGGTTTTTCGCAATATTTTTAGAAATTTGGGCTCTTATTGTAAGAATAACACTTGCGCTGAAGCACCTTTTATGCTCATTTCTTGTTTTTCAGGATTTATTCTGGGTTTAATTTTGTTTATTTGATGAAAATGAACAGGAATACACACCATGGAAACATTTTTGTTTGATTTGTGTCGAGTGAGATTTTCACCTAGAACCCAAAGGGGGGGGGTATTGGCACTTTTCATGGGAAAATCGAAAAATTAAATTTTCTAAAAATGTACTAAATGCCTTCTATACACCTGAAACATTCACTCTAAAACTGAAAATTGTTGCTTTTCGCAATATTTTTAGAAATTTGGGCTCTTTTAGTAACATGAACACTTGCGCTGAACCATCTTTTATGCTCATATCTTATCTTTCAGGATTTATTCTGAGTTTTATTTTGTTTATTTGATGAAAATGAACAAGAATACACACCATGGAAACATTTTTGTTTGATTAGTGTCGAGTGAGATTTTCACCAAGAACCCAAAGGGGGGGTATTGGCACTTTTCATGGAAAAATGTGAAAAATTAAATTTTCTAAAAATGAAATAAATGCCTTCTATACAACTCAAACATTCACTCAAAAATATAGATTGTGGTTTTTCGCAATATTTTTAGAAATTTGGGCTCTTATAGTAAGAATAACACTTGCGCTGAAGCATCTTTTATGCTCAATTCTTGTCTTTCAGGATTTATTCTGGGTTTAATTTTGTTTATTTGATGAAAAGGAACAACAATACACACCATGGAGACATTTTTGTTTGATGTGTGTCGAGTGAGATTTTCACCTAGAACCCAAAGAGGGGGGGTATTGGCACTTTTCATGGAAAAATGTGAAAAATTAAATTTTCTAAAAATGTAATAAATGCCTTCTATACACCTGAAACATTCACTCTAAAACTGAAAATTGTTGCTTTTCGCAATATTTTTAGAAATTTGGGCTCTTTTAGTAACATGAACACTTGCGCTGAAGCATCTTTTATGCTCATATCTTATCTTTCAGGATTTGTTCTGAGTTTTATTTTGTTTATTTGATGAAAAGGAACAACAATACACACCATGGAAACATTTTTGTTTGATTTGTGTCAAGTGAGATTTTCACCTAGAACCCAAAGGGTGGGCATTGGCAATTTTCACGGAAAAATTTGAAAAATTAAATTTTCTAAAAATGAAATAAATGCCTTCTATACACCTCAAACATTCACTCTAAAACAGAAGATTGTGGTTTTTCGCAATATTTTTGAAATTTGGGCTCTTATAGTAAGAATAACACTTGCGCTGAAGCATCTTTTATGCTCATTTCTTGTCTTTCAGGATTTATTCTGGGTTTAATTTTGTTTATTTGATGAAAATGAACAACAATACACACCAAGGAAACATTTTTGTTTGATTTGTGTCGAGTGAGATTTTCACCTAGAACCCAAAGGGGGGGTATTGGCACTTTTCATGGAAAAATGTGAAAAATTAAATTTTCAAAAAATGAAATAAATGCCTTCTATGCACCTCAAACATTCACTCCAAAAAAGAAGATTGTGGTTTTTCGCAATATTTTTAGAAATTTGGGCTCTTATAGTAAGAATAACACTTGCGCTGAAGCATCTTTTATGCTCATTTCTTGTCTTTCAGGATTAATTCTGGGTTTTTTTGTTTATTTGATGAAAATGAACAACAATACACACCACGGAAACATTTTTGTTTGATTTGTGTCGAGTGAGATTTTCACCTAGAACCCAAAGGGGGGGGTATTGGCACTTTTCATGAAAAAATGTGAAAAATTAAATTTTCTAAAAATGAAATAAATGCCTTCTATGCACCTCAAACATTCACTCCAAAAAAGAAGATTGTGGTTTTTCGCAATATTTTTAGAAATTTGGGCTCTTATAGTAAGAATAACACTTGCGCTGAAGCATCTTTTATGCTCATTTCTTGTTTTTCAGGATTTATTCTGGGTTAAATTTTGTTTATTTGATGAAAATAAACAACAATACACACCAAGGAAACATTTTTGTTTGATTTGTGCCGAGTGAGATTTTCACCTAGAACCCAAAGGGGGGGGGTATTGGCACTTTTCATGGAAAAATGTGAAAAATTAAATTTTCAAAAAATGTAATAAATGCCTTCTATACACCTGAATTATTCATTCTAAAACTGAAAATTGTTGCTTTTCGCAATATTTTTAGAAATTTGGGCTCTTTTAGTAACATGAACACTTGCGCTGAAGCATCTTTTATGCTCACATCTTATCTTTCAGGATTTATTCTGAGTTTTATTTTGTTTATTTGATGAAAATGAACAAGAATACACACCATGGAAACATTTTTGTTTGATTTGTGTCGAGTGAGATTTTCACCTAGAACCCAAAGGGGGGGGTATTGGCACTTTTCATGGAAAAATGTGAAAAATTAAATTTTCTAAAAATGAAATAAATGCCTTCTATGCACCTCAAACATTCACTCCAAAAAAGAAGATTGTGGTTTTTCGCAATATTTTTAGAAATTTGGGCTCTTATTGTAAGAATAACACTTGCGCTGAAGCACCTTTTATGCTCATTTCTTGTTTTTCAGGATTTATTCTGGGTTTAATTTTGTTTATTTGATGAAAATGAACAGGAATACACACCATGGAAACATTTTTGTTTGATTTGTGTCGAGTGAGATTTTCACCTAGAACCCAAAGGGGGGGGTATTGGCACTTTTCATGGGAAAATCGAAAAATTAAATTTTCTAAAAATGTACTAAATGCCTTCTATACACCTGAAACATTCACTCTAAAACTGAAAATTGTTGCTTTTCGCAATATTTTTAGAAATTTGGGCTCTTTTAGTAACATGAACACTTGCGCTGAACCATCTTTTATGCTCATATCTTATCTTTCAGGATTTATTCTGAGTTTTATTTTGTTTATTTGATGAAAATGAACAAGAATACACACCATGGAAACATTTTTGTTTGATTAGTGTCGAGTGAGATTTTCACCAAGAACCCAAAGGGGGGGTATTGGCACTTTTCATGGAAAAATGTGAAAAATTAAATTTTCTAAAAATGAAATAAATGCCTTCTATACACCTGAAACATTCACTCTAAAACTGAAAATTGTTGCTTTTCGCAATATTTTTAGAAATTTGGGCTCTTTTAGTAACATGAACACTTGCGCTGAAGCATCTTTTATGCTCATATCTTATCTTTCAGGATTTATTCTGAGTTTTATTTTGTTTATTTGATGAAAATGAAAAAGAATACACACCATGGAAACATTTTTGTTTGATTTGTGTCGAGTGAGATTTTCACCTAGAACCCAAAGGGGGGGGCTAAGGTATTGGCACTTTTCATGGAAAAATGTGAAAAATTAAATTTTCTAAAAATGTAATAAATGCCTTCTATACACCTGAAACATTCACTCTAAAACTGAAAATTGTTGCTTTTCGCAATATTTTTAGAAATTTGGGCTCTTTTAGTAACATGAACACTTGGGATGAAGCATCTTTTATGCTCATATCTTATCTTTCAGGATTTATTCTGAGTTTTATTTTGTTTATTTGATGAAAATGAACAAGAATACACACCATGGAAACATTTTTGTTTGATTTGTGTCGAGTGAGATTTTCACCTAGAACCCAAAGGGGGGGGGTATTGGCACTTTTCATGGAAAAAAGAGAAAAATTAAATTTTCTAAAAATGAAATAAATGCCTTCTATACACCTCAAACATTCACTCTAAAACAGAAGATTGTGGTTTTTCGCAATATTTTTGAAATTTGGGCTCTTATAGTAAGAATAACACTTGCGCTGAAGCATCTTTTATGCTCATTTCTTGTCTTTCAGGATTTATTCTGGGTTTAATTTTGTTTATTTGATGAAAATGAACAACAATACACACCAAGGAAACATTTTTGTTTGATTTGTGTCGAGTGAGATTTTCACCTAGAACCCAAAGGGGGGGGTATTGGCACTTTTCATGGAAAAATGTGAAAAATTAAATTTTCAAAAAATGAAATAAATGCCTTCTATGCACCTCAAACATTCACTCCAAAAAAGAAGATTGTGGTTTTTCGCAATATTTTTAGAAATTTGGGCTCTTATAGTAAGAATAACACTTGCGCTGAAGCATCTTTTATGCTCATTTCTTGTCTTTCAGGATTAATTCTGGGTTTTTTTGTTTATTTGATGAAAATGAACAACAATACACACCACGGAAACATTTTTGTTTGATTTGTGTCGAGTGAGATTTTCACCTAGAACCCAAAGGGGGGGGTATTGGCACTTTTCATGGAAAAATGTGAAAAATTAAATTTTCTAAAAATGAAATAAATGCCTTCTATGCACCTCAAACATTCACTCCAAAAAAGAAGATTGTGGTTTTTCGCAATATTTTTAGAAATTTGGGCTCTTATAGTAAGAATAACACTTGCGCTGAAGCATCTTTTATGCTCATTTCTTGTTTTTCAGGATTTATTCTGGGTTAAATTTTGTTTATTTGATGAAAATAAACAACAATACACACCAAGGAAACATTTTTGTTTGATTTGTGTCGAGTGAGATTTTCACCTAGAACCCAAAGGGGGGGGGGTATTGGCACTTTTCATGGAAAAATGTGAAAAATTAAATTTTCAAAAATTGTAATAAATGCCTTCTATACACCTGAATTATTCATTCTAAAACTGAAAATTGTTGCTTTTCGCAATATTTTTAGAAATTTGGGCTCTTTTAGTAACATGAACACTTGCGTTGAAGCATCTTTTATGCTCACATCTTATCTTTCAGGATTTATTCTGCTTTTATTTTGTTTATTTGATGAAAATGAACAAGAATACACACCATGGAAACATTTTTGTTTGATTTGTGTCGAGTGAGATTTTCACCTAGAACCCAAAGGGGGGGGTATTGGCACTTTTCATGGAAAAATGTGAGAAATTAAATTTTCTAAAAATGAAATAAATGCCTTCTATGCACCTCAAACATTCACTCCAAAAAAGAAGATTGTGGTTTTTCGCAATATTTTTAGAAATTTGGGCTCTTATAGTAAGAATAACACTTGCACTGAAGCATCTTTTATGCTCATTTCTTGTCTTTCAGGATTTATTCTGGGTTTAATTTTGTTTATTTGATGAAAAGGAACAACAATACACACCATGGAGACATTTATGTTTGATGTGTGTCGAGTGAGATTTTCACCTAGAACCCAAAGGGGGAGGCTAAGGTATTGGCACTTTTCATGGAAAAATGTGAAAAATTAAATTTTCTAAAAATGGAATAAATGCCTTCTATACACCTCAAACATTTACTCTAAAACAGAAGATTGTTGTTTTTCGCAATATTTTTAGAAATTTGGGCTCTTTTAGTAACATTAACACTTGCGCTGAAGCATCTTTTATGCTCATTTCTTGTCTTTCAGGATTTATTCTGGGTTTAATTTTGTTTATTTGATGAAAATGAACAGGAATACACACCATGGAAACATTTTTGTTTGATTTGTGTCGAGTGAGATTTTCACCTAGAACCCAAAGGGGGGGGGTATTGGCACTTTTCATGGGAAAATCGAAAAATTAAATTTTCTAAAAATGTACTAAATGCCTTCTATACACCTGAAACATTCACTCTAAAACTGAAAATTGTTGCTTTTCGCAATATTTTTAGAAATTTGGGCTCTTTTAGTAACATGAACACTTGCGCTGAACCATCTTTTATGCTCATATCTTATCTTTCAGGATTTATTCTGAGTTTTATTTTGTTTATTTGATGAAAATGAACAAGAATACACACCATGGAAACATTTTTGTTTGATTAGTGTCGAGTGAGATTTTCACCAAGAACCCAAAGGGGGGGTATTGGCACTTTTCATGGAAAAATGTGAAAAATTAAATTTTCTAAAAATGAAATAAATGCCTTCTATACAACTCAAACATTCACTCAAAAATATAGATTGTGGTTTTTCGCAATATTTTTAGAAATTTGGGCTCTTATAGTAAGAATAACACTTGCGCTGAAGCATCTTTTATGCTCAATTCTTGTCTTTCAGGATTTATTCTGGGTTTAATTTTGTTTATTTGATGAAAAGGAACAACAATACACACCATGGAGACATTTTTGTTTGATGTGTGTCGAGTGAGATTTTCACCTAGAACCCAAAGAGGGGGGGTATTGGCACTTTTCATGGAAAAATGTGAAAAATTAAATTTTCTAAAAATGTAATAAATGCCTTCTATACACCTGAAACATTCACTCTAAAACTGAAAATTGTTGCTTTTCGCAATATTTTTAGAAATTTGGGCTCTTTTAGTAACATGAACACTTGCGCTGAAGCATCTTTTATGCTCATATCTTATCTTTCAGGATTTGTTCTGAGTTTTATTTTGTTTATTTGATGAAAAGGAACAACAATACACACCATGGAAACATTTTTGTTTGATTTGTGTCAAGTGAGATTTTCACCTAGAACCCAAAGGGTGGGCATTGGCAATTTTCACGGAAAAATTTGAAAAATTAAATTTTCTAAAAATGAAATAAATGCCTTCTATACACCTCAAACATTCACTCTAAAACAGAAGATTGTGGTTTTTCGCAATATTTTTGAAATTTGGGCTCTTATAGTAAGAATAACACTTGCGCTGAAGCATCTTTTATGCTCATTTCTTGTCTTTCAGGATTTATTCTGGGTTTAATTTTGTTTATTTGATGAAAATGAACAACAATACACACCAAGGAAACATTTTTGTTTGATTTGTGTCGAGTGAGATTTTCACCTAGAACCCAAAGGGGGGGTATTGGCACTTTTCATGGAAAAATGTGAAAAATTAAATTTTCAAAAAATGAAATAAATGCCTTCTATGCACCTCAAACATTCACTCCAAAAAAGAAGATTGTGGTTTTTCGCAATATTTTTAGAAATTTGGGCTCTTATAGTAAGAATAACACTTGCGCTGAAGCATCTTTTATGCTCATTTCTTGTCTTTCAGGATTAATTCTGGGTTTTTTTGTTTATTTGATGAAAATGAACAACAATACACACCACGGAAACATTTTTGTTTGATTTGTGTCGAGTGAGATTTTCACCTAGAACCCAAAGGGGGGGGTATTGGCACTTTTCATGAAAAAATGTGAAAAATTAAATTTTCTAAAAATGAAATAAATGCCTTCTATGCACCTCAAACATTCACTCCAAAAAAGAAGATTGTGGTTTTTCGCAATATTTTTAGAAATTTGGGCTCTTATAGTAAGAATAACACTTGCGCTGAAGCATCTTTTATGCTCATTTCTTGTTTTTCAGGATTTATTCTGGGTTAAATTTTGTTTATTTGATGAAAATAAACAACAATACACACCAAGGAAACATTTTTGTTTGATTTGTGCCGAGTGAGATTTTCACCTAGAACCCAAAGGGGGGGGGGTATTGGCACTTTTCATGGAAAAATGTGAAAAATTAAATTTTCAAAAAATGTAATAAATGCCTTCTATACACCTGAATTATTCATTCTAAAACTGAAAATTGTTGCTTTTCGCAATATTTTTAGAAATTTGGGCTCTTTTAGTAACATGAACACTTGCGCTGAAGCATCTTTTATGCTCACATCTTATCTTTCAGGATTTATTCTGAGTTTTATTTTGTTTATTTGATGAAAATGAACAAGAATACACACCATGGAAACATTTTTGTTTGATTTGTGTCGAGTGAGATTTTCACCTAGAACCCAAAGGGGGGGGTATTGGCACTTTTCATGGAAAAATGTGAAAAATTAAATTTTCTAAAAATGAAATAAATGCCTTCTATGCACCTCAAACATTCACTCCAAAAAAGAAGATTGTGGTTTTTCGCAATATTTTTAGAAATTTGGGCTCTTATTGTAAGAATAACACTTGCGCTGAAGCACCTTTTATGCTCATTTCTTGTTTTTCAGGATTTATTCTGGGTTTAATTTTGTTTATTTGATGAAAATGAACAGGAATACACACCATGGAAACATTTTTGTTTGATTTGTGTCGAGTGAGATTTTCACCTAGAACCCAAAGGGGGGGGGTATTGGCACTTTTCATGGGAAAATCGAAAAATTAAATTTTCTAAAAATGTACTAAATGCCTTCTATACACCTGAAACATTCACTCTAAAACTGAAAATTGTTGCTTTTCGCAATATTTTTAGAAATTTGGGCTCTTTTAGTAACATGAACACTTGCGCTGAACCATCTTTTATGCTCATATCTTATCTTTCAGGATTTATTCTGAGTTTTATTTTGTTTATTTGATGAAAATGAACAAGAATACACACCATGGAAACATTTTTGTTTGATTAGTGTCGAGTGAGATTTTCACCAAGAACCCAAAGGGGGGGGTATTGGCACTTTTCATGGAAAAATGTGAAAAATTAAATTTTCTAAAAATGAAATAAATGCCTTCTATACACCTGAAACATTCACTCTAAAACTGAAAATTGTTGCTTTTCGCAATATTTTTAGAAATTTGGGCTCTTTTAGTAACATGAACACTTGCGCTGAAGCATCTTTTATGCTCATATCTTATCTTTCAGGATTTATTCTGAGTTTTATTTTGTTTATTTGATGAAAATGAAAAAGAATACACACCATGGAAACATTTTTGTTTGATTTGTGTCGAGTGAGATTTTCACCTAGAACCCAAAGGGGGGGGCTAAGGTATTGGCACTTTTCATGGAAAAATGTGAAAAATTAAATTTTCTAAAAATGTAATAAATGCCTTCTATACACCTGAAACATTCACTCTAAAACTGAAAATTGTTGCTTTTCGCAATATTTTTAGAAATTTGGGCTCTTTTAGTAACATGAACACTTGGGATGAAGCATCTTTTATGCTCATATCTTATCTTTCAGGATTTATTCTGAGTTTTATTTTGTTTATTTGATGAAAATGAACAAGAATACACACCATGGAAACATTTTTGTTTGATTTGTGTCGAGTGAGATTTTCACCTAGAACCCAAAGGGGGGGCTAAGGTATTGGCACTTTTCATGGAAAAAAGAGAAAAATTAAATTTTCTAAAAATGAAATAAATGCCTTCTATACACCTCAAACATTCACTCTAAAACAGAAGATTGTGGTTTTTCGCAATATTTTTGAAATTTGGGCTCTTATAGTAAGAATAACACTTGCGCTGAAGCATCTTTTATGCTCATTTCTTGTCTTTCAGGATTTATTCTGGGTTTAATTTTGTTTATTTGATGAAAATGAACAACAATACACACCAAGGAAACATTTTTGTTTGATTTGTGTCGAGTGAGATTTTCACCTAGAACCCAAAGGGGGGGGTATTGGCACTTTTCATGGAAAAATGTGAAAAATTAAATTTTCAAAAAATGAAATAAATGCCTTCTATGCACCTCAAACATTCACTCCAAAAAAGAAGATTGTGGTTTTTCGCAATATTTTTAGAAATTTGGGCTCTTATAGTAAGAATAACACTTGCGCTGAAGCATCTTTTATGCTCATTTCTTGTCTTTCAGGATTAATTCTGGGTTTTTTTGTTTATTTGATGAAAATGAACAACAATACACACCACGGAAACATTTTTGTTTGATTTGTGTCGAGTGAGATTTTCACCTAGAACCCAAAGGGGGGGGTATTGGCACTTTTCATGGAAAAATGTGAAAAATTAAATTTTCTAAAAATGAAATAAATGCCTTCTATGCACCTCAAACATTCACTCCAAAAAAGAAGATTGTGGTTTTTCGCAATATTTTTAGAAATTTGGGCTCTTATAGTAAGAATAACACTTGCGCTGAAGCATCTTTTATGCTCATTTCTTGTTTTTCAGGATTTATTCTGGGTTAAATTTTGTTTATTTGATGAAAATAAACAACAATACACACCAAGGAAACATTTTTGTTTGATTTGTGTCGAGTGAGATTTTCACCTAGAACCCAAAGGGGGGGGGGTATTGGCACTTTTCATGGAAAAATGTGAAAAATTAAATTTTCAAAAATTGTAATAAATGCCTTCTATACACCTGAATTATTCATTCTAAAACTGAAAATTGTTGCTTTTCGCAATATTTTTAGAAATTTGGGCTCTTTTAGTAACATGAACACTTGCGTTGAAGCATCTTTTATGCTCACATCTTATCTTTCAGGATTTATTCTGCTTTTATTTTGTTTATTTGATGAAAATGAACAAGAATACACACCATGGAAACATTTTTGTTTGATTTGTGTCGAGTGAGATTTTCACCTAGAACCCAAAGGGGGGGGTATTGGCACTTTTCATGGAAAAATGTGAGAAATTAAATTTTCTAAAAATGAAATAAATGCCTTCTATGCACCTCAAACATTCACTCCAAAAAAGAAGATTGTGGTTTTTCGCAATATTTTTAGAAATTTGGGCTCTTATAGTAAGAATAACACTTGCACTGAAGCATCTTTTATGCTCATTTCTTGTCTTTCAGGATTTATTCTGGGTTTAATTTTGTTTATTTGATGAAAAGGAACAACAATACACACCATGGAGACATTTATGTTTGATGTGTGTCGAGTGAGATTTTCACCTAGAACCCAAAGGGGGAGGCTAAGGTATTGGCACTTTTCATGGAAAAATGTGAAAAATTAAATTTTCTAAAAATGTAATAAATGCCTTCTATACACCTGAAATATTCACTCTAAAACTGAAAATTGTTGCTTTTCGCAATATTTTTAGAAATTTAGGCTCTTTTAGTAACATGAACACTTGCGCTGAAGCATCTTTTATGCTCATATCTTATCTTTCAGGATTTATTCTGAGTTTTATTTTGTTTATTTGATGAAAATGAACAAGAATACACACCATGGAAACATTTTTGTTTGATTTGTGTCGAGTGAGATTTTCACCTAGAACCCAAAGGGGGGGGGTATTGGCACTTTTCATGGAAAAATGTGAAAAATTAAATTTTCTAAAAATGAAATAAATGCCTTTAATGCACCTCAAACATTCACTCCAAAAAAGAAGATTGTGGTTTTTCGCAATATTTTTAGAAATTTGGGCTCTTATAGTAAGAATAACACTTGCGCTGAAGCATCTTTTATGCTCATTTCTTGTTTTTCAGGATTTATTCTGGGTTTAATTTTGTTTATTTGATGAAAATGAACAACAATACACACCATGGAAACATTTTTGTTTGATTTGTGCCGAGTGAGATTTTCACCTAGAACCCAAAGGGGGTGGGAATTGGCACTTTTCTAGGAAAAATGTGAAAAATTAAATTTTCTAAAAATGTAATAAATGCCTTCTATACACCTGAAACATTCACTCTAAAACTGAAAATTGTTGCTTTTCGCAATATTTTTAGAAATTTGGGCTCTTTTAGTAACATGAACAGTTGCGCTGAACCATCTTTTATGCTCATATCTTATCTTTCAGGATTTATTCTGAGTTTTATTTTGTTTATTTGATGAAAATGAACAACAATACACACCATGGAAACATTTTTTTTTGATTTGTGTCGAGTGAGATTTTCACCTAGAACCCAAAGGGGGGGCTAAGGTATTGGCACTTTTCATGGAAAAATGTGAAAAATTAAATTTTCTAAAAATGAAATAAATGCCTTCTATACACCTGAAACATTCACTCTAAAACTGAAAATTGTTGCTTTTCGCAATATTTTTAGAAATTTGGGCTCTTTTAGTAACATGAACACTTGCGCTGAAGCATCTTTTATGCTCATATCTTATCTTTCAGGATTTATTCTGAGTTTTATTTTGTTTATTTGATGAAAATGAACAAGAATACACACCATGGAAACATTTTTGTTTGATTTGTGTCGAGTGAGATTTTCACCTAGAACCCAAAGGGGGGGGGTATTGGCACTTTTCATGGAAAAATGTGAGAAATTAAATTTTCTAAAAATGAAATAAATGCCTTCTATGCACCTCAAACATTCACTCCAAAAAAGAAGATTGTGGTTTTTCGCAATATTTTTAGAAATTTGGGCTCTTATAGTAAGAATAACACTAGCACTGAAGCATCTTTTATGCTCATTTCTTGTCTTTCAGGATTTATTCTGGGTTTAATTTTGTTTATTTGATGAAAAGGAACAACAATACACACCATGGAGACATTTATGTTTGATGTGTGTCGAGTGAGATTTTCACCTAGAACCCAAAGGGGGGGGCTAAGGTATTGGCACTTTTCATGGAAAAATGTGAAAAATTAAATTTTCTAAAAATGTAATAAATGCCTTCTATACACCTGAAATATTCACTCTAAAACTGAAAATTGTTGCTTTTCGCAATATTTTTAGAAATTTGGGCTCTTTTAGTAACATGAACACTTGCGCTGAACCATCTTTTATGCTCATATCTTATCTTTCAGGATTTATTCTGAGTTTTATTTTGTTTATTTGATGAAAATGAACAAGAATACACACCATGGAAACATTTTTGTTTGATTAGTGTCGAGTGAGATTTTCACCAAGAACCCAAAGGGGGGGGTATTGGCACTTTTCATGGAAAAATGTGAAAAATTAAATTTTCTAAAAATGAAATAAATGCCTTCTATACACCTGAATTATTCACTCTAAAACTGAAAATTGTTGCTTTTCGCAATATTTTTAGAAATTTGGGCTCTTTTAGTAACATGAACACTTGCGCTGAAGCATCTTTTATGCTCATATGTTATCTTTCAGGATTTATTCTGAGTTTTATTTTGTTTATTTGATGAAAATCAACAAGAATACACACTATGGAAACATTTTTGTTTGATTTGTGTCGAGTGAGTTTTTCACCTAGAAAAAAAGGGGGGGTTCTGGCACTTTTCATGGAAAAATGAGAAAAATTAATTTTCTAAAAATGAAATAAATGCCTTCTATACAACTCAAACATTCACTCAAAAATATAGATTGTGGTTTTTTAGCAATATTTTTAGAAATTGGGGCTCTTATAGTAGGAATAACACTTGCGCTGAAGCATCTTTTATGCTCAATTCTTGTCTTTCAGGATTTATTCTGGGTTTAATTTTGTTTATTTGATGAAAAGGAACAACAATACACACCATGGAGACATTTTTGTTTGATGTGTGTCGAGTGAGATTTTCACCTAGAACCCAAAGGGGGGGGGTATTGGCACTTTTCATGGAAAAATGTGAAAAATTAAATTTTCTAAAAATGAAATAAATGCCTTCTATACACCTGAAACATTCACTCTAAAACTGAAAATTGTTGCTTTTCGCAATATTTTTAGAAATTTGGGCTCTTTTAGTAACATGAACACTTGCGCTGAAGCATCTTTTATGCTCATATCTTATCTTTCAGGATTTATTCTGAGTTTTATTTTGTTTATTTGATGAAAATGAAAAAGAATACACACCATGGAAACATTTTTGTTTGATTTGTGTCGAGTGAGATTTTCACCTAGAACCCAAAGGGGGGGGGGGTATTGGCAATTTTCACGGAAAAATGTGAAAAATTAAATTTTCTAAAAACGAAATAAATGCCTTCTATACACCTCAAACATTCACTCTAAAACAGAAGATTGTGGTTTTTCGCAATATTTTTGAAATTTGGGCTCTTATAGTAAGAATAACACTTGCGCTGAAGCATCTTTTATGCTCATTTCTTGTCTTTCAGGATTTATTCTTGGTTTAATTTTGTTTATTTGATGAAAATGAACAACAATACACACCAAGGAAACATTTTTGTTTGATTTGTGTCGAGTGAGATTTTCAACTAGAACCCAAAGGGGGGGGTATTGGCACTTTTCATGGAAAAATGTAAAAAATTAAATTTTCAAAAAATGTAATAAACGCCTTCTATACACCTGAAACATTCACTCTAAAACTGAAAATTGTTGCTTTTCGCAATATTTTTAGAAATTTGGGCTCTTTTAGTAACATGAACACTTGCGCTGAAGCATCTTTTATGCTCATATCTTATCTTTCAGGATTTATTCTGAGTTTTATTTTGTTTATTTGATGAAAATGAACAAGAATACACAACATGGAAACATTTTTGTTTGATTTGTGTCGAGTGAGATTTTCACCTAGAACCCAAAGGGGGGGGTATTGGCACTTTTCATGGAAAAATGTGAGAAATTAAATTTTCTAAAAATGAAATAAATGCCTTCTATGCACCTCAAACATTCACTCCAAAAAAGAAGATTGTGGTTTTTCGCAATATTTTTAGAAATTTGGGCTGTTATAGTAAGAATAACACTTGCGCTGAAGCATCTTTTATGCTCATTTCTTGTCTTTCAGGATTTATTCTGGGTTTAATTTTGTTTATTTGATGAAAAGGAACAACAATACACACCATGGAGACATTTATGTTTGATGTGTGTCGAGTGAGATTTTCACCTAGAACCCAAAGGGGGGGGGGGTATTGGCACATTTCATGGAAAAATGTGAAAAATTAAATTTTCTAAAAATGTAATAAATGCCTTCTATACACCTGAAACATTCACTCTAAAACTGAAAATTGTTGCTTTTCGCAATATTTTTAGAAATTTGGGCTCTTTTAGTAACATGAACACTTGCGCTGAAGCATCTTTTATGCTCATATCTTATCTTTCAGGATTTATTCTGAGTTTTATTTTGTTTATTTGATGAAAATGAACAAGAATACACACCATGGAAACATTTTTGTTTGATTTGTGTCGAGTGAGATTTTCACCTAGAACCCAAAGGGGGGGGTATTGGCACTTTTCATGGAAAAATGTGAAAAATTAAATTTTCTAAAAATGAAATAAATGCCTTCTATGCACCTCAAACATTCACTCAAAAAAGAAGATTGTGGTTTTTCGCAATATTTTTAGAAATTTGGGCTCTTATAGTAAGAATAACACTTGCGCTGAAGCATCTTTTATGCTCATTTCTTGTCTTTCAGGATTTATTCTGGGTTTAATTTTGTTTATTTGATGAAAATGAACAACAATACACACCAAGGAAACATTTTTGTTTGATTTGTGTCAAGTGAGATTTTCACCCAGAACCCAAAGGGGGGGGGTATTGGCAATTTTCACGGAAAAATGTGAAAAATTAAATTTTCTAAAAATGAAATAAATGCCTTCTATACACCTCAAACATTCACTCTAAAATAAGGATTGTGGTTTTTCGCAATATTTTTGAAATTTGGGCTCTTTTAGTAACATGAACACTTGCGCTGAAGCATCTTTTATGCTCATATCTTATCTTTCAGGATTTATTTTGAGTTTTATTTTGTTTATTTGATGAAAATGAACAAGAATACACACCATGGAAACATTTTTGTTTGATTTGTGTCGAGTGAGATTTTCACCTAGAACCCAAAGGGGGGGGCTAAGGTATTGGCACTTTTCATGGAAAAATGTGAAAAATTAAATTTTCTAAAAATGTAATAAATGCCTTCTATACACCTGAAACATTCACTCTAAAACTGAAAATTGTTGCTTTTCGCAATATTTTTAGAAATTTGGGCTCTTTTAGTAACATGAACACTTGCGCTGAGCATCTTTTATGCTCATATGTTATCTTTCAGGATTTATTCTGAGTTTATTTTGTTTATTTGATGAAAATGAACAAGAATACACACTATGGAAACATTTTTGTTTGATTTGTGTCGAGTGAGTTTTCACGTAGAAAAAAAGGGGGGGTTCTGCACTTTTCATGGAAAAATGAGAAAAATTAAATTTTCTAAAAATGAAATAAATGCCTTCTATACAACTCAAACATTCACTCAAAAATATAGATTGTGGTTTTTTCGCAATATTATTAGAAATTTGGGCTCTTATAGTAAGAATAACACTTGCGCTGAAGCATCTTTTATGCTCAATTCTTGTCTTTCAGGATTTATTCTGGGTTTAATTTTGTTTATTTGATGAAAAGGAACAACAATACACACCATGGAGACATTTTTGTTTGATGTGTGTCGAGTGAGATTTTCACCTAGAACCCAAAGAGGGGGGGTATTGGCACTTTTCATGGAAAAATGTGAAAAATTAAATTTTCTAAAAATGTAATAAATGCCTTCTATACACCTGAAACATTCACTCTAAAACTGAAAATTGTTGCTTTTCGCAATATTTTTAGAAATTTGGGCTCTTTTAGTAACATGAACACTTGCGCTGAAGCATCTTTTATGCTCATATCTTATCTTTCAGGATTTGTTCTGAGTTTTATTTTGTTTATTTGATGAAAAGGAACAACAATACACACCATGGAAACATTTTTGTTTGATTTGTGTCAAGTGAGATTTTCACCTAGAACCCAAAGGGTGGGCATTGGCAATTTTCACGGAAAAATTTGAAAAATTAAATTTTCTAAAAATGAAATAAATGCCTTCTATACACCTCAAACATTCACTCTAAAACAGAAGATTGTGGTTTTTCGCAATATTTTTGAAATTTGGGCTCTTATAGTAAGAATAACACTTGCGCTGAAGCATCTTTTATGCTCATTTCTTGTCTTTCAGGATTTATTCTGGGTTTAATTTTGTTTATTTGATGAAAATGAACAACAATACACACCAAGGAAACATTTTTGTTTGATTTGTGTCGAGTGAGATTTTCACCTAGAACCCAAAGGGGGGGGCTAAGGTATTGGCACTTTTCATGGAAAAATGTGAGAAATTAAATTTTCTAAAAATGAAATAAATGCCTTCTATGCACCTCAAACATTCACTCCAAAAAAGAAGATTGTGGTTTTTCGCAATATTTTTAGAAATTTGGGCTCTTATAGTAAGAATAACACTTGCGCTGAAGCATCTTTTATGCTCATTTCTTGTTTTTCAGGATTTATTCTGGGTTTAATTTTGTTTATTTGATGAAAAGGAACAACAATACACACCATGGAGACATTTATGTTTGATGTGTGTCGAGTGAGATTTTCACCAAGAACCCAAAGGGGGTATTGGCACTTTTCATGGAAAAATGTGAAAAATTAAATTTTCTATAAATGTAATAAATGCCTTCTATACACCTGAAACATTCACTCTAAAACTGAAAATTGTTGCTTTTCGCAATATTTTTAGAAATTTGGGCTCTTTTAGTAACATGAACACTTGCGCTGAAGCATCTTTTATGCTCATATCTTATCTCTCAGGATTTATTCTGAGTTTTATTTTGTTTATTTGATGAAAATTAACAAGAATACACACCATGGAAACATTTTTGTTTGATTTGTGTCGAGTGAGATTTTCACCTAGAACCCAAAGGGGGGGTATTGGCACTTTTCATGGAAAAATGTGAAAAATTAAATTTTCTAAAAATGAAATAAATGCCTTCTATGCACCTCAAACATTCACTCCAAAAAAGAAGATTGTGGTTTTTCGCAATATTTTTAGAAATTTGGGCTCTTATAGTAAGAATAACACTTGCGCTGAAGCATCTTTTATGCTCATTTCTTGTTTTTCAGGATTTATTCTGGGTTAAATTTTGTTTATTTGATGAAAATAAACAACAATACACACCAAGGAAACATTTTTGTTTGATTTGTGTCGAGTGAGATTTTCACCTAGAACCCAAAGGGGGGGGGTATTGGCACTTTTCATGGAAAAATGTGAAAAATTAAATTTTCAAAAAATGTAATAAATGCCTTCTATACACCTGAATTATTCATTCTAAAACTGAAAATTGTTGCTTTTCGCAATATTTTTAGAAATTTGGGCTCTTTTAGTAACATGAACACTTGCGCTGAAGCATCTTTTATGCTCACATCTTATCTTTCAGGATTTATTCTGAGTTTTATTTTGTTTATTTGATGAAAATGAACAAGAATACACACCATGGAAACATTTTTGTTTGATTTGTGTCGAGTGAGATTTTCACCTAGAACCCAAAGGGGGGGGTATTGGCACTTTTCATGGAAAAATGTGAGAAATTAAATTTTCTAAAAATGAAATAAATGCCTTCTATGCACCTCAAACATTCACTCCAAAAAAGAAGATTGTGGTTTTTCGCAATATTTTTAGAAATTTGGGCTCTTATAGTAAGAATAACACTTGCACTGAAGCATCTTTTATGCTCATTTCTTGTCTTTCAGGATTTATTCTGGGTTTAATTTTGTTTATTTGATGAAAAGGAACAACAATACACACCATGGAGACATTTATGTTTGATGTGTGTCGAGTGAGATTTTCACCTAGAACCCAAAGGGGGAGGCTAAGGTATTGGCACTTTTCATGGAAAAATGTGAAAAATTAAATTTTCTAAAAATGTAATAAATGCCTTCTATACACCTGAAATATTCACTCTAAAACTGAAAATTGTTGCTTTTCGCAATATTTTTAGAAATTTGGGCTCTAATAGTTAGAATAACACTTGCGCTGAAGCATCTTTTATGCTCATTTCTTGTTTTTCAGGATTTATTCTGGGTTTAATTTTGTTTATTTGATGAAAATGAACAACAATACACACCATGGAAACATTTTTGTTTGATTTGTGCCGAGTGAGATTTTCACCTAGAACCCAAAGGGGGGGGGAATTGGCACTTTTCTAGGAAAAATGTGAAAAATTAAATTTTCTAAAAATGTAATAAATGCCTTCTATACACCTGAAACATTCACTCTAAAACTGAAAATTGTTGCTTTTCGCAATATTTTTAGAAATTTGGGCTCTTTAAGTAACATGAACACTTGCGCTGAAGCATCTTTTATGCTCATATCTTATCTTTCAGGATTTATTCTGAGTTTTATTTTGTTTATTTGATGAAAATGAACAAGAATACACACCATGGAAACATTTTTGTTTGATTTGTGTCGAGTGAGATTTTCACCTAGAGCCCTAAGGGGGGGCTAAGGTATTGGCACTTTTCATGGAAAAATGTGAAAAATTAAATTTTCTAAAAATGTACTAAATGCCTTCTATACACCTGAAACATTCACTCTAAAACTGAAAATTGTTGCTTTTCGCAATATTTTTAGAAATTTGGGCTCTTTTAGTAACATGAACAGTTGCGCTGAAGCATCTTTTATGCTCATATCTTATCTTTCAGGATTTATTCTGAGTTTTATTTTGTTTATTTGATGAAAATGAACAAGAATAACCACCATGGAAACATTTTTGTTTGATTTGTGTCGAGTGAGATTTTCACCTAGAACCCAAAGGGGGGGCTAAGGTATTGGCACTTTTCATGGAAAAATGTGAAAAATTAAATTTTCTAAAAATGAAATAAATGCCTTCTATACACCTGAAACATTCACTCTAAAACTGAAAATTGTTGCTTTTCGCAATATTTTTAGAAATTTGGGCTCTTTTAATAACATGAACACTTGCGCTGAAGCATCTTTTATGCTCATATCTTATCTTTCAGGATTTATTCTGAGTTTTATTTTGTTTATTTGATGAAAATGAACAAGAATACACACCATGGAAACATTTTTGTTTGATTTGTGTCGAGTGAGATTTTCACCTAGAACCCAAAGGGGGGGGTATTGGCACTTTTCATGGAAAAATGTGAGAAATTAAATTTTCTAAAAATGAAATAAATGCCTTCTATGCACCTCAAACATTCACTCCAAAAAAGAAGATTGTGGTTTTTCGCAATATTTTTAGAAATTTGGGCTCTTATAGTAAGAATAACACTAGCACTGAAGCATCTTTTATGCTCATTTCTTGTCTTTCAGGATTTATTCTGGGTTTAATTTTGTTTATTTGATGAAAAGGAACAACAATACACACCATGGAGACATTTATGTTTGATGTGTGTCGAGTGAGATTTTCACCTAGAACCCAAAGGGGGGGGCTAAGGTATTGGCACTTTTCATGGAAAAATGTGAAAAATTAAATTTTCTAAAAATGTAATAAATGCCTTTTATACACCTGAAATATTCACTCTAAAACTGAAAATTGTTGCTTTTCGCAATATTTTTAGAAATTTGGGCTCTTTTAGTAACATGAACACTTGCGCTGAACCATCTTTTATGCTCATATCTTATCTTTCAGGATTTATTCTGGGTTTAATTTTGTTTATTTGATGAAAATGAACAACAATACACACCATGGAAACATTTTTGTTTGATTTGTGCCGAGTGAGATTTTAACCTAGAACCCAAAGGGGGGGGGGTATTGGCACTTTTCATGGAAAAATGTGAAAAATTAAATTTTCTAAAAATGTAATAAATGCCTTCTATACACCTGAAACATTCACTCTAAAACTGAAAATTGTTGCTTTTCGCAATATTTTTAGAAATTTGGGCTCTTTTAGTAACATGAACACTTGCGCTGAAGCATCTTTTATGCTCATATCTTATCTTTCAGGATTTATTCTGAGTTTTATTTTGTTTATTTGATGAAAATGAACAAGAATAACCACCATGGAAACATTTTTGTTTGATTTGTGTCGAGTGAGATTTTCACCTAGAACCCAAAGGGGGGGCTAAGGTATTGGCACTTTTCATGGAAAAATGTGAAAAATTAAATTTTCTAAAAATGAAATAAATGCCTTCTATACACCTGAAACATTCACTCTAAAACTGAAAATTGTTGCTTTTCGCAATATTTTTAGAAATTTGGGCTCTTTTAGTAACATGAACACTTGCGCTGAAGCATCTTTTATGCTCATATCTTATCTTTCAGGATTTATTCTGAGTTTTATTTTATTTATTTGATGAAAATGAACAAGAATACACACCATGGAAACATTTTTGTTTGATTTGTGTCGAGTGAGATTTTCACCTAGAACCCAAAGGGGGGGGTATTGGCACTTTTCATGGAAAAATGAGAGAAATTAAATTTTCTAAAAATGAAATAAATGCCTTCTATGCACCTCAAACATTCACTCCAAAAAAGAAGATTGTGGTTTTTCGCAATATTTTTAGAAATTTGGGCTCTTATAGTAAGAATAACACTAGCACTGAAGCATCTTTTATGCTCATTTCTTGTCTTTCAGGATTTATTCTGGGTTTAATTTTGTTTATTTGATGAAAAGGAACAACAATACACACCATGGAGACATTTATGTTTGATGTGTGTCGAGTGAGATTTTCACCTAGAACCCAAAGGGGGGGGCTAAGGTATTGGCACTTTTCATGGAAAAATGTGAAAAATTAAATTTTCTAAAAATGTAATAAATGCCTTCTATACACCTGAAATATTCACTCTAAAACTGAAAATTGTTGCTTTTCGCAATATTTTTAGAAATTTGGGCTCTTTTAGTAACATGAACACTTGCGCTGAACCATCTTTTATGCTCATATCTCATCTTTCAGGATTTATTCTGAGTTTTATTTTGTTTATTTGATGAAAATGAACAAGAATACACACCATGGAAACATTTTTGTTTGATTAGTGTCGAGTGAGATTTTCACCAAGAACCCAAAGGGGGGGGTATTGGCACTTTTCATGGAAAAATGTGAAAAATTAAATTTTCTAAAAATGAAATAAATGCCTTCTATACACCTGAAACATTCACTCTAAAACTGAAAATTGTTGCTTTTCGCAATATTTTTAGAAATTTGGGCTCTTTTAGTAACATGAACACTTGCGCTGAAGCATCTTTTATGCTCATATCTTATCTTTCAGGATTTATTCTGAGTTTTATTTTGTTTATTTGATGAAAATGAAAAAGAATACACCCCATGGAAACATTTTTGTTTGATTTGTGTCGAGTGAGATTTTCACCTAGAACCCAAAGGGGGGGCTAAGGTATTGGCACTTTTCATGGAAAAATGTGAAAAATTAAATTTTCTAAAAATGTAATAAATGCCTTCTATACACCTCAAACATTCACTCTAAAACTGAAAATTGTTGCTTTTCGCAATATTTTTAGAAATTTGGGCTCTTTTACTAACATGAACACTTGCGCTGAAGCATCTTTTATGCTCATATCTTATCTTTCAGGATTTTTTCTGAGTTTTATTTTGTTTACTTGATGAAAATGAACAAGAATACACACCATGGAAACATTTTTGTTTGATTTGTGTCGAGTGAGATTTTCACCTAGAACCCAAAGGGGGGGGGGTATTGGCACTTTTCATGGAAAAAAGAGAAAAATTAAATTTTCTAAAAATGAAATAAATGCCTTTTATGCACCTCAAACATTCACTCTTAAACTGAAAATTGTTGCTTTTCGCAATATTTTTAGAAATTTGGGCTCTTTTAGTAACATGAACACTTGCGCTGAAGCATCTTTTATGCTCATATCTTATCTTTCAGGATTTATTCTGAGTTTTATTTTGTTTATTTGATGAAAATGAACAAGAATACACACCATGGAAACATTTTTGTTTGATTTGAGTCGAGTGAGATTTTCACCTAGAACCCAAAGGGGGGGGTATTGGCACTTTTCATGGAAAAATGTGAGAAATTAAATTTTCTAAAAATGAAATAAATGCCTTCTATGCACCTCAAACATTCACTCCAAAAAAGAAGATTGTGGTTTTTCGCAATATTTTTAGAAATTTGGGCTCTTATAGTAAGAATAACACTTGCACTGAAGCATCTTTTATGCTCATTTCTTGTCTTTCAGGATTTATTCTGGGTTTAATTTTGTTTATTTGATGAAAATGAACAAGAATACACACCATGGAAACATTTTTGTTTGATTTGTGTCGAGTGAGATTTTCACCTAGAACCCAAAGGGGGGGGCTAAGGTATTGGCACTTTTCATGGAAAAATGTGAAAAATTAAATTTTCTAAAAATGTAATAAATGCCTTCTATACACCTGAAACATTCACTCTAAAACTGAAAATTGTTGCTTTTCGCAATATTTTTAGAAATTTGGGCTCTTTTAGTAACATGAACACTTGCGCTGAAGCATCTTTTATGCTCATATCTTATCTTTCAGGATTTATTCTGAGTTTTATTTTGTTTATTTGATGAAAATGAACAAGAATAACCACCATGGAAACATTTTTGTTTGATTTGTGTCGAGTGAGATTTTCACCTAGAACCCAAAGGGGGGGCTAAGGTATTGGCACTTTTCATGGAAAAATGTGAAAAATTAAATTTTCTAAAAATGAAATAAATGCCTTCTATACACCTGAAACATTCACTCTAAAACTGAAAATTGTTGCTTTTCGCAATATTTTTAGAAATTTGGGCTCTTTTAGTAACATGAACACTTGCGCTGAAGCATCTTTTATGCTCATATCTTATCTTTCAGGATTTATTCTGAGTTTTATTTTGTTTATTTGATGAAAATGAAAAAGAATACACACCATGGAAACATTTTTGTTTGATTTGTGTCGAGTGAGATTTTCACCTAGAACCCAAAGGGGGGGGGTATTGGCACTTTTCATGGGAAAAAGAGAAAAATTAAATTTTCTAAAAATGAAATAAATGCCTTCTTTACACCTCAAACATTCACTCTAAAACAGAAGATTATGGTTTTTCGCAATATTTTTAGAAATTTGGGCTCTTTTAGTAACATTAACTCTTGCGCTGAAGCATCTTTTATGCTCATATCTTATCTTTCAGGATTTATTCTGAGTTTTATTTTGTTTATTTGATGAAAATGAACAAGAATACACACCATGGAAACATTTTTGTTTGATTTGTGTCGAGTGAGATTTTCACCTAGAACCCAAAGGGGGGGGTATTGGCACTTTTCATGGAAAAATGTGAAAAATTAAATTTTCTAAAAATGAAATAAATGCCTTCTATGCACCTCAAACATTCACTCCAAAAAAGAAGATTGTGGTTTTTCGCAATATTTTTAGAAATTTGGGCTCTTATAGTAAGAATAACACTTGCGCTGAAGCATCTTTTATGCTCATTTCTTGTTTTTCAGGATTTATTCTGGGTTTAATTTTGTTTATTTGATGAAAATGAACAACAATACACACCATGGAAACATTTTTGTTTGATTTGTGCCGAGTGAGATTTTCACCTAGAACCCAAAGGGGGGGGTATTGGCACTTTTCATGGAAAAATGTGAAAAATTGAATTTTCTAAAAATGTAATAAATGCCTTCTATACACCAGAAACATTCACTCTAAAACTAAAAATTGTTGCTTTTCGCAATATTTTTAGAAATTTGGGCTCTTTTAGTAACATGAACACTTGCGCTGAAGCATCTTTTATGCTCATATCTTATCTTTCAGGATTTATTCTGAGTTTTATTTTTTTTATTTGATGAAAATGAACAAGAATACACACCATGGAAACATTTTTGTTTGATTTGTGTCGAGTGAGATTTTCACCTAGAACCCAAAGGGGGGGGTATTGGCACTTTTCATGGAAAAATGTAAAAAATTAAATTTTCTAAAAATGTAATTAATGCCTTCTATACACCTGAAACATTCACTCTAAAATAGAAGATTGTTGCTTTTCGCAATATTTTTAGAAATTTGGGCTCTTTTAGTAACATTAACACTTGCGCTGAAGCATCTTTTATGCTCATTTCTTGTCTTTCAGGATTAATTCTGAGTTTTATTTTGTTCATTTGATGAAAATGAACAAGAATACACACCATGGAAACATTTTTGTTTGATTAGTGTCGAGTGAGATTTTCACCAAGAACCCAAAGGGGGGGTATTGGCACTTTTGATGGAAAAATGTGAAAAATTAAATTTTCTAAAAATAAAATAAATGCCTTCTATACACCTGAAACATTCACTCTTAAACTGAAAATTGTTGCTTTTCGCAATATTTTTAGAAATTTGGGCTCTTTTAGTAACATGAACACTTGCGCTGAAGCATCTTTTATGCTCATATCTTATCTTTCAGGATTTATTCTGAGTTTTATTTTGTTTATTTGATGAAAATGAAAAAGAATACACCCCATGGAAACATTTTTGTTTGATTTGTGTCGAGTGAGATTTTCACCTAGAACCCAAAGGGGGGGCTAAGGTATTGGCACTTTTCATGGAAAAATGTGAAAAATTAAATTTTCTAAAAATGTAATAAATGCCTTCTATACACCTGAAACATTCACTCTAAAACTGAAAATTGTTGCTTTTCGCAATATTTTTAGAAATTTGGGCTCTTTTAGTAACATGAACACTTGCGCTGAAGCATCTTTTATGCTCATATCTTATCTTTCAGGATTTATTCTGAGTTTTATTTTGTTTATTTGATGAAAATGAACAAGAATAACCACCATGGAAACATTTTTGTTTGATTTGTGTCGAGTGAGATTTTCACCTAGAACCCAAAGGGGGGGGGGGTATTGGCACTTTTCATGGGAAAAAGAGAAAAATTAAATTTTCTAAAAATGAAATAAATGCCTTCTTTACACCTCAAACATTCACTCTAAAACAGAAGATTATGGTTTTTCGCAATATTTTTAGAAATTTGGGCTCTTTTAGTAACATTAACTCTTGCGCTGAAGCATCTTTTATGCTCATATCTTATCTTTCAGGATTTATTCTGAGTTTTATTTTGTTTATTTGATGAAAATGAACAAGAATACACACCATGGAAACATTTTTGTTTGATTTGTGTCGAGGAGATTTTCACCTAGAACCCAAAGGGGGGGGTATTGGCACTTTTCATGGAAAAATGTGAAAAAGTAAATTTTCTAAAAATGAAATAAATGCCTTCTATGCACCTCAAACATTCACTCCAAAAAAGAAGATTGTGGTTTTTCGCAATATTTTTAGAAATTTGGGCTCTTATAGTAAGAATAACACTTGCGCTGAAGCATCTTTTATGCTCATTTCTTGTTTTTCAGGATTTATTCTGGGTTTAATTTTGTTTATTTGATGAAAATGAACAACAATACACACCATGGAAACATTTTTGTTTGATTTGTGCCGAGTGAGATTTTCACCTAGAACCCAAAGGGGGGGGTATTGGCACTTTTCATGGAAAAATGTGAAAAATTGAATTTTCTAAAAATGTAATAAATGCCTTCTATACACCTGAAACATTCACTCTAAAACTAAAAATTGTTGCTTTTCGCAATATTTTTAGAAATTTGGGCTCTTTTAGTAACATGAACACTTGCGCTGAAGCATCTTTTATGCTCATATCTTATCTTTCAGGATTTATTCTGAGTTTTATTTTTTTTATTTGATGAAAATGAACAAGAATACACACCATGGAAACATTTTTGTTTGATTTGTGTCGAGTGAGATTTTCACCTAGAACCCAAAGGGGGGGGTATTGGCACTTTTCATGGAAAAATGTAAAAAATTAAATTTTCTAAAAATGTAATAAATGCCTTCTATACACCTGAAACATTCACTCTAAAATAGAAGATTGTTGCTTTTCGCAATATTTTTAGAAATTTGGGCTCTTTTAGTAACATAAACACTTGCGCTGAAGCATCTTTTATGCTCATTTCTTGTCTTTCAGGATTAATTCTGAGTTTTATTTTGTTCATTTGATGAAAATGAACAAGAATACACACCATGGAAACATTTTTGTTTGATTAGTGTCGAGTGAGATTTTCACCAAGAACCCAAAGGGGGGGGTATTGGCACTTTTCATGGAAAAATGTGAAAAATTAAATTTTCTAAAAATGAAATAAATGCCTTCTATACACCTGAAACATTCACTCTTAAACTGAAAATTGTTGCTTTTCGCAATATTTTTAGAAATTTGGGCTCTTTTAGTAACATGAACACTTGCGCTGAAGCATCTTTTATGCTCATATCTTATCTTTCAGGATTTCTTCTGAGTTTTATTTTGTTTATTTGATGAAAATGAAAAAGAATACACACCATGGAAACATTTTTGTTTGATTTGTGTCGAGTGAGATTTTCACCTAGAACCCAAAGGGGGGGGCTAAGGTATTGGCACTTTTCATGGAAAAATGTGAAAAATTAAATTTTCTAAAAATGTAATAAATGCCTTCTATACACCTGAAACATTCGCTCTAAAACTGAAAATTGTTGCTTTTCGCAATATTTTTAGAAATTTGGGCTCTTTTAGTAACATAAACACTTGCGCTGAAGCATCTTTTATGCTCATATCTTATCTTTCAGGATTTATTCTGAGTTTTATTTTGTTTATTTGATGAAAATGAACAAGAATACACACCATGGAAACATTTTTGTTTGATTTGTGTCGAGTGAGATTTTCACCTAGAATCCAAAGGGGGGGGCTAAGGTATTGGCACTTTTCATGGAAAAATGTGAAAAATTAAATTTTCTAAAAATGAAATAAATGCCTTCTATACACCTGAAACATTCACTCTAAAACTGAAAATTGTTGCTTTTCGCAATATTTTTAGAAATTTGGGCTCTTTTAGTAACATGAACACTTGCGCTGAAGCATCTTTTATGCTCATATCTTATCTTTCAGGATTTATTCTGAGTTTTATTTTGTTTATTTGATGAAAATGAAAAAGAATACACACCATGGAAACATTTTTGTTTGATTTGTGTCGAGTGAGATTTTCACCTAGAACCCAAAGGGGGGGGGGTATTGGCACTTTTCATGGAAAAATGTTAAAAATTAAATTTTCTAAAAATGAAATAAATGCCTTCTTTACACCTCAAACATTCACTCTAAAACAGAAGATTATGGTTTTTCGCAATATTTTTAGAAATTTGGGCTCTTTTAGTAACATTAACTCTTGCGCTGAAGCATCTTTTATGCTCATATCTTATCTTTCAGGATTTATTCTGAGTTTTATTTTGTTTATTTGATGAAAATGAACAAGAATACACACCATGGAAACATTTTTGTTTGATTTGTGTCGAGTGAGATTTTCACCTAGAACCCAAAGGGGGGGGTATTGGCACTTTTCATGGAAAAATGTGAAAAATTAAATTTTCTAAAAATGAAATAAATGCCTTCTATGCACCTCAAACATTCACTCCAAAAAAGAAGATTGTGGTTTTTCGCAATATTTTAGAAATTTGGGCTCTTATAGTAAGAATAACACTTGCGCTGAAGCATCTTTTATGCTCATTTCTTGTTTTTCAGGATTTATTCTGGGTTTAATTTTGTTTATTTGATGAAAATGAACAACAATACACACCATGGAAACATTTTTGTTTGATTTGTGCCGAGTGAGATTTTCACCTAGAACCCAAAGGGGGGGGGTATTGGCACTTTTCATGGAAAAATGTGAAAAATTGAATTTTCTAAAAATGTAATAAATGCCTTCTATACACCTGAAACATTCACTCTAAAACTAAAAATTGTTGCTTTTCGCAATATTTTTAGAAATTTGGGCTCTTTTAGTAACATGAACACTTTGGCTGAAGCATCTTTTATGCTCATATGTTATCTTTCAGGATTTATTCTGAGTTTTATTTTTTTTATTTGATGAAAATGAACAAGAATACACACCATGGAAACATTTTTGTTTGATTTGTGTCGAGTGAGATTTTCACCTAGAACCCAAAGGGGGGGGTATTGGCACTTTTCATGGAAAAATGTAAAAAATTAAATTTTCTAAAAATGTAATAAATGCCTTCTATACACCTGAAACATTCACTCTAAAATAGAAGATTGTTGCTTTTCGCAATATTTTCAGAAATTTGGGCTCTTTTAGTAACATTAACACTTGCGCTGAAGCATCTTTTATGCTCATTTCTTGTCTTTCAGGATTAATTCTGAGTTTTATTTTGTTCATTTGATGAAAATGAACAAGAATACACACCATGGAAACATTTTTGTTTGATTAGTGTCGAGTGAGATTTTCACCAAGAACCCAAAGGGGGGGGTATTGGCACTTTTCATGGAAAAATGTGAAAAATTAAATTTTCTAAAAATGAAATAAATGCCTTCTATACACCTGAAACATTCACTTTAAACTGAAAATTGTTGCTTTTCGCAATATTTTTAGAAATTTGGGCTCTTTTAGTAACATGAACACTTGCGCTGAAGCATCTTTTATGCTCATATCTTATCTTTCAGGATTTCTTCTGAGTTTTATTTTGTTTATTTGATGAAAATGAAAAAGAATACACACCATGGAAACATTTTTGTTTGATTTGTGTCGAGTGAGATTTTCACCTAGAACCCAAAGGGGGGGCTAAGGTATTGGCACTTTTCATGGAAAAATGTGAAAAATTAAATTTTCTAAAAATGTAATAAATGCCTTCTATATACCTGAAACATTCACTCTAAAACTGAAAATTGTTGCTTTTCGCAATATTTTTAGAAATTTGGGCTCTTTTAGTAACATAAACACTTGCGCTGAAGCATCTTTTATGCTCATATCTTATCTTTCAGGATTTATTCTGAGTTTTATTTTGTTTATTTGATGAAAATGAACAAGAATACACACCATGGAAACATTTTTGTTTGATTTGTGTCGAGTGAGATTTTCACCTAGAATCCAAAGGGGGGGGCTAAGGTATTGGCACTTTTCATGGAAAAATGTGAAAAATTAAATTTTCTAAAATGAAATAAATGCCTTCTATACACCTGAAACATTCACTCTAAAACTGAAAATTGTTGCTTTTCGCAATATTTTTAGAAATTTGGGCTCTTTTAGTAACATGAACACTTGCGCTGAAGCATCTTTTATGCTCATATCTTATCTTTCAGGATTTATTCTGAGTTTTATTTTGTTTATTTGATGAAAATGAAAAAGAATACACACCATGGAAACATTTTTGTTTGATTTGTGTCGAGTGAGATTTTCACCTAGAACCCAAAGGGGGGGGGGGTATTGGCACTTTTCATGGAAAAATGTGAAAAATTAAATTTTCTAAAAAAGTAATAAATGCCTTCTATACACCTGAAACATTCACTCTAAAACCGAAAATTGTTGCTTTTCGCAATATTTTTAGAAAATTGGGCTCTTTTAGTAACATGAACACTTGCGCTGAAGCATCTTTTATGCTCATATCTTATTTTTCAGGATTTGTTCTGAGTTTTATTTTGTTTATTTGATGAAAATGAACAACAATACACACCATGGAAACATTTTTGTTTGATTTGTGTCGAGTGAGATTTTCTCCTAGAACCCAAAGGGGGGGGTATTGGCACTTTTCATGGGAAAAAGAGAAAAATTAAATTTTCTAAAAATGAAATAAATGCCTTCTATACACCTCAAACATTCACTCTAAAACAGAAGATTATGGTTTTTCGCAATATTTTTAGAAATTTGGGCTCTTTTAGTAACATTTACACTTGCGCTGAAGCATCTTTTATGCTCATATCATATCTTTCAGGATTTATTCTGAGTTTTATTTTGTTAATTTGATGAAAATGAACAAGAATACACACCATGGAAACATTTTTGTTTGATTTGTGTCGAGTGAGATTTTCACCTAGAACCCAAAGGGTTGGCACTTTTCATGGAAAAATGTGAAAAATTAAATTTTCTAAAAATGTAATAAATGCCTTCTATACACCTGAAACATTCACTGTAAAACTGAAAATTGTTGCTTTTCGCAATAAATTTAGAAATTTGGGCTCTTTTAGTAACATGAACACTTGCGCTGAAGCATCTTTTATGCTCATATCTTATCTTTCAGGATTTGTTCTGAGTTTTATTTTGTTTATTTGATGAAAATGAACAAGAATACACACCATGGAAACATTTTTGTTTGATTTGTGTCAAGTGAGATTTTCACCTAGAACCCAAAGGGGGGGGGGGTATTGGCACTTTTCACGGAAAAATGTGAAAAATTAAATTTTCTAAAAATGAAATAAATGCCTTCTATACACCTCAAACATTCACTCTAAAATAAAGATTGTGGTTTTTCGCAATATTTTTAAAATTTGGGCTCTTATAGTAAGAATAACACTTGCGCTGAAGCATCTTTTATGCTCATTTCTTGTCTTTCAGGATTTATTCTGGGTTTAATTTTGTTTATTTGATGAAAATGAACAACAATACACACCATGGAAACATTTTTGTTTGATTTTTTCCGAGTGAGATTTTCACCTAGAACCCAAAGGGGGGGGGGTATTGGCACTTTTCATGGAAAAATGTGAAAAATTAAATTTTCTAAAAAAGTAATAAATGCCTTCTATACACCTGAAACATTCACTCTAAAACCGAAAATTGTTGCTTTTCGCAATATTTTTAGAAAATTGGGCTCTTTTAGTAACATGAACACTTGCGCTGAAGCATCTTTTATGCTCATATCTTATTTTTCAGGATTTGTTCTGAGTTTTATTTTGTTTATTTGATGAAAATGAACAACAATACACACCATGGAAACATTTTTGTTTGATTTGTGTCGAGTGAGATTTTCTCCTAGAACCCAAAGGGGGGGGTATTGGCACTTTTCATGGAAAAATGTAAAAAATTAAATTTTCTAAAAATGTAATAAATGCCTTCTATACACCTGAAACATTCACTCTAAAATAGAAGATTGTTGCTTTTCGCAATATTTTTAGAAATTTGGGCTCTTTTAGTAACATAAACACTTGCGCTGAAGCATCTTTTATGCTCATTTCTTGTCTTTCAGGATTAATTCTGAGTTTTATTTTGTTCATTTGATGAAAATGAACAAGAATACACACCATGGAAACATTTTTGTTTGATTAGTGTCGAGTGAGATTTTCACCAAGAACCCAAAGGGGGGGGTATTGGCACTTTTCATGGAAAAATGTGAAAAATTAAATTTTCTAAAAATGAAATAAATGCCTTCTATACACCTGAAACATTCACTCTTAAACTGAAAATTGTTGCTTTTCGCAATATTTTTAGAAATTTGGGCTCTTTTAGTAACATGAACACTTGCGCTGAAGCATCTTTTATGCTCATATCTTATCTTTCAGGATTTCTTCTGAGTTTTATTTTGTTTATTTGATGAAAATGAAAAAGAATACACACCATGGAAACATTTTTGTTTGATTTGTGTCGAGTGAGATTTTCACCTAGAACCCAAAGGGGGGGGCTAAGGTATTGGCACTTTTCATGGAAAAATGTGAAAAATTAAATTTTCTAAAAATGTAATAAATGCCTTCTATACACCTGAAACATTCGCTCTAAAACTGAAAATTGTTGCTTTTCGCAATATTTTTAGAAATTTGGGCTCTTTTAGTAACATAAACACTTGCGCTGAAGCATCTTTTATGCTCATATCTTATCTTTCAGGATTTATTCTGAGTTTTATTTTGTTTATTTGATGAAAATGAACAAGAATACACACCATGGAAACATTTTTGTTTGATTTGTGTCGAGTGAGATTTTCACCTAGAATCCAAAGGGGGGGGCTAAGGTATTGGCACTTTTCATGGAAAAATGTGAAAAATTAAATTTTCTAAAAATGAAATAAATGCCTTCTATACACCTGAAACATTCACTCTAAAACTGAAAATTGTTGCTTTTCGCAATATTTTTAGAAATTTGGGCTCTTTTAGTAACATGAACACTTGCGCTGAAGCATCTTTTATGCTCATATCTTATCTTTCAGGATTTATTCTGAGTTTTATTTTTGTTTATTTGATGAAAATGAAAAAGAATACACACCATGGAAACATTTTTGTTTGATTTGTGTCGAGTGAGATTTTCACCTAGAACCCAAAGGGGGGGGGTATTGGCACTTTTCATGGAAAAATGTTAAAAATTAAATTTTCTAAAAATGAAATAAATGCCTTCTTTACACCTCAAACATTCACTCTAAAACAGAAGATTATGGTTTTTCGCAATATTTTTAGAAATTTGGGCTCTTTTAGTAACATTAACTCTTGCGCTGAAGCATCTTTTATGCTCATATCTTATCTTTCAGGATTTATTCTGAGTTTTATTTTGTTTATTTGATGAAAATGAACAAGAATACACACCATGGAAACATTTTTGTTTGATTTGTGTCGAGTGAGATTTTCACCTAGAACCCAAAGGGGGGGGTATTGGCACTTTTCATGGAAAAATGTGAAAAATTAAATTTTCTAAAAATGAAATAAATGCCTTCTATGCACCTCAAACATTCACTCCAAAAAAGAAGATTGTGGTTTTTCGCAATATTTTTAGAAATTTGGGCTCTTATAGTAAGAATAACACTTGCGCTGAAGCATCTTTTATGCTCATTTCTTGTTTTTCAGGATTTATTCTGGGTTTAATTTTGTTTATTTGATGAAAATGAACAACAATACACACCATGGAAACATTTTTGTTTGATTTGTGCCGAGTGAGATTTTCACCTAGAACCCAAAGGGGGGGGGTATTGGCACTTTTCATGGAAAAATGTGAAAAATTGAATTTTCTAAAAATGTAATAAATGCCTTCTATACACCTGAAACATTCACTCTAAAACTAAAAATTGTTGCTTTTCGCAATATTTTTAGAAATTTGGGCTCTTTTAGTAACATGAACACTTGCGCTGAAGCATCTTTTATGCTCATATCTTATCTTTCAGGATTTATTCTGAGTTTTATTTTTTTTATTTGATGAAAATGAACAAGAATACACACCATGGAAACATTTTTGTTTGATTTGTGTCGAGTGAGATTTTCACCTAGAACCCAAAGGGGGGGGTATTGGCACTTTTCATGGAAAAATGTAAAAAATTAAATTTTCTAAAAATGTAATAAATGCCTTCTATACACCTGAAACATTCACTCTAAAATAGAAGATTGTTGCTTTTCGCAATATTTTCAGAAATTTGGGCTCTTTTAGTAACATTAACACTTGCGCTGAAGCATCTTTTATGCTCATTTCTTGTCTTTCAGGATTAATTCTGAGTTTTATTTTGTTCATTTGATGAAAATGAACAAGAATACACACCATGGAAACATTTTTGTTTGATTAGTGTCGAGTGAGATTTTCACCAAGAACCCAAAGGGGGGGGTATTGGCACTTTTCATGGAAAAATGTGAAAAATTAAATTTTCTAAAAATGAAATAAATGCCTTCTATACACCTGAAACATTCACTCTTAAACTGAAAATTGTTGCTTTTCGCAATATTTTTAGAAATTTGGGCTCTTTTAGTAACATGAACACTTGCGCTGAAGCATCTTTTATGCTCATATCTTATCTTTCAGGATTTCTTCTGAGTTTTATTTTGTTTATTTGATGAAAATGAAAAAGAATACACACCATGGAAACATTTTTGTTTGATTTGTGTCGAGTGAGATTTTCACCTAGAACCCAAAGGGGGGGGCTAAGGTATTGGCACTTTTCATGGAAAAATGTGAAAAATTAAATTTTCTAAAAATGTAATAAATGCCTTCTATATACCTGAAACATTCACTCTAAAACTGAAAATTGTTGCTTTTCGCAATATTTTTAGAAATTGGGCTCTTTTAGTAACATAAACACTTGCGCTGAAGCATCTTTTATGCTCATATCTTATCTTTCAGGATTTATTCTGAGTTTTATTTTGTTTATTTGATGAAAATGAACAAGAATACACACCATGGAAACATTTTTGTTTGATTTGTGTCGAGTGAGATTTTCACCTAGAATCCAAAGGGGGGGGGCTAAGGTATTGGCACTTTTCATGGAAAAATGTGAAAAATTAAATTTTCTAAAAATGAAATAAATGCCTTCTATACACCTGAAACATTCACTCTAAAACTGAAAATTGTTGCTTTTCGCAATATTTTTAGAAATTTGGGCTCTTTTAGTAACATGAACACTTGCGCTGAAGCATCTTTTATGCTCATATCTTATCTTTCAGGATTTATTCTGAGTTTTATTTTGTTTATTTGATGAAAATGAAAAAGAATACACACCATGGAAACATTTTTGTTTGATTTGTGTCGAGTGAGATTTTCACCTAGAACCCAAAGGGGGGGGGGGTATTGGCACTTTTCATGGAAAAATGTGAAAAATTAAATTTTCTAAAAAAGTAATAAATGCCTTCTATACACCTGAAACATTCACTCTAAAACCGAAAATTGTTGCTTTTCGCAATATTTTTAGAAAATTGGGCTCTTTTAGTAACATGAACACTTGCGCTGAAGCATCTTTTATGCTCATATCTTATTTTTCAGGATTTGTTCTGAGTTTTATTTTGTTTATTTGATGAAAATGAACAACAATACACACCATGGAAACATTTTTGTTTGATTTGTGTCGAGTGAGATTTTCTCCTAGAACCCAAAGGGGGGGGTATTGGCACTTTTCATGGGAAAAAGAGAAAAATTAAATTTTCTAAAAATGAAATAAATGCCTTCTATACACCTCAAACATTCACTCTAAAACAGAAGATTATGGTTTTTCGCAATATTTTTAGAAATTTGGGCTCTTTTAGTAACATTTACACTTGCGCTGAAGCATCTTTTATGCTCATATCATATCTTTCAGGATTTATTCTGAGTTTTATTTTGTTAATTTGATGAAAATGAACAAGAATACACACCATGGAAACATTTTTGTTTGATTTGTGTCGAGTGAGATTTTCACCTAGAACCCAAAGGGTTGGCACTTTTCATGGAAAAATGTGAAAAATTAAATTTTCTAAAAATGTAATAAATGCCTTCTATACACCTGAAACATTCACTGTAAAACTGAAAATTGTTGCTTTTCGCAATAAATTTAGAAATTTGGGCTCTTTTAGTAACATGAACACTTGCGCTGAAGCATCTTTTATGCTCATATCTTATCTTTCAGGATTTGTTCTGAGTTTTATTTTGTTTATTTGATGAAAATGAACAAGAATACACACCATGGAAACATTTTTGTTTGATTTGTGTCAAGTGAGATTTTCACCTAGAACCCAAAGGGGGGGGGGGGTATTGGCACTTTTCACGGAAAAATGTGAAAAATTAAATTTTCTAAAAATGAAATAAATGCCTTCTATACACCTCAAACATTCACTCTAAAATAAAGATTGTGGTTTTTCGCAATATTTTTAAAATTTGGGCTCTTATAGTAAGAATAACACTTGCGCTGAAGCATCTTTTATGCTCATTTCTTGTCTTTCAGGATTTATTCTGGGTTTAATTTTGTTTATTTGATGAAAATGAACAACAATACACACCATGGAAACATTTTTGTTTGATTTTTTCCGAGTGAGATTTTCACCTAGAACCCAAAGGGGGGGGGGTATTGGCACTTTTCATGGAAAAATGTGAAAAATTAAATTTTCTAAAAAAGTAATAAATGCCTTCTATACACCTGAAACATTCACTCTAAAACCGAAAATTGTTGCTTTTCGCAATATTTTTAGAAAATTGGGCTCTTTTAGTAACATGAACACTTGCGCTGAAGCATCTTTTATGCTCATATCTTATTTTTCAGGATTTGTTCTGAGTTTTATTTTGTTTATTTGATGAAAATGAACAACAATACACACCATGGAAACATTTTTGTTTGATTTGTGTCGAGTGAGATTTTCTCCTAGAACCCAAAGGGGGGGGTATTGGCACTTTTCATGGGAAAAAGAGAAAAATTAAATTTTCTAAAAATGAAATAAATGCCTTCTATACACCTCAAACATTCACTCTAAAACAGAAGATTATGGTTTTTCGCAATATTTTTGGGAATTTGGGCTCTTTTAGTAACATTTACACTTGCGCTGAAGCATCTTTTATGCTCATATCATATCTTTCAGGATTTATTCTGAGTTTTATTTTGTTAATTTGATGAAAATGAACAAGAATACACACCATGGAAACATTTTTGTTTGATTTGTGTCGAGTGAGATTTTCACCTAGAACCCAAAGGGTTGGCACTTTTCATGGAAAAATGTGAAAAATTAAATTTTCTAAAAATGTAATAAATGCCTTCTATACACCTGAAACATTCACTGTAAAACTGAAAATTGTTGCTTTTCGCAATAAATTTAGAAATTTGGGCTCTTTTAGTAACATGAACACTTGCGCTGAAGCATCTTTTATGCTCATATCTTATCTTTCAGGATTTGTTCTGAGTTTTATTTTGTTTATTTGATGAAAATGAACAAGAATACACACCATGGAAACATTTTTGTTTGATTTGTGTCAAGTGAGATTTTCACCTAGAACCCAAAGGGGGGGGGGGGTATTGGCACTTTTCACGGAAAAATGTGAAAAATTAAATTTTCTAAAAATGAAATAAATGCCTTCTATACACCTCAAACATTCACTCTAAAATAAAGATTGTGGTTTTTCGCAATATTTTTTAATATTGGGCTCTTATAGTAAGAATAACACTTGCGCTGAAGCATCTTTTATGCTCATTTCTTGTCTTTCAGGATTTATTCTGGGTTTAATTTTGTTTATTTGATGAAAATGAACAACAATACACACCATGGAAACATTTTTGTTGATTTTTTCCGAGTGAGATTTTCACCTAGAACCCAAGGGGGGGGTATTGGCACTTTTCATGGAAAAATGTGAAAAATTAAATTTTCTAAAAAAGTAATAAATGCCTTCTATACACCTGAAACATTCACTCTAAAACCGAAAATTGTTGCTTTTCGCAATATTTTTAGAAAATTGGGCTCTTTTAGTAACATGAACACTTGCGCTGAAGCATCTTTTATGCTCATATCTTATTTTTCAGGATTTGTTCTGAGTTTTATTTTGTTTATTTGATGAAAATGAACAACAATACACACCATGGAAACATTTTTGTTTGATTTGTGTCGAGTGAGATTTTCTCCTAGAACCCAAAGGGGGGGGTATTGGCACTTTTCATGGGAAAAAGAGAAAAATTAAATTTTCTAAAAATGAAATAAATGCCTTCTATACACCTCAAACATTCACTCTAAAACAGAAGATTATGGTTTTTCGCAATATTTTTGGGAATTTGGGCTCTTTTAGTAACATTTACACTTGCGCTGAAGCATCTTTTATGCTCATATCATATCTTTCAGGATTTATTCTGAGTTTTATTTTGTTAATTTGATGAAAATGAACAAGAATACACACCATGGAAACATTTTTGTTTGATTTGTGTCGAGTGAGATTTTCACCTAGAACCCAAAGGGTTGGCACTTTTCATGGAAAAATGTGAAAAATTAAATTTTCTAAAAATGTAATAAATGCCTTCTATACACCTGAAACATTCACTGTAAAACTGAAAATTGTTGCTTTTCGCAATAAATTTAGAAATTTGGGCTCTTTTAGTAACATGAACACTTGCGCTGAAGCATCTTTTATGCTCATATCTTATCTTTCAGGATTTGTTCTGAGTTTTATTTTGTTTATTTGATGAAAATGAACAAGAATACACACCATGGAAACATTTTTGTTTGATTTGTGTCAAGTGAGATTTTCACCTAGAACCCAAAGGGGGGGGGGGTATTGGCACTTTTCACGGAAAAATGTGAAAAATTAAATTTTCTAAAAATGAAATAAATGCCTTCTATACACCTCAAACATTCACTCTAAAATAAAGATTGTGGTTTTTCGCAATATTTTTTAATATTGGGCTCTTATAGTAAGAATAACACTTGCGCTGAAGCATCTTTTATGCTCATTTCTTGTCTTTCAGGATTTATTCTGGGTTTAATTTTGTTTATTTGATGAAAATGAACAACAATACACACCATGGAAACATTTTTGTTTGATTTTTTCCGAGTGAGATTTTCACCTAGAACCCAAGGGGGGGGTATTGGCACTTTTCATGGAAAAATGTGAAAAATTAAATTTTCTAAAAATGTAATAAATGCCTTCTATACACCTGAAACATTCACTCTAAAACTAAAAATTGTTGCTTTTCGCAATATTTTTAGAAATTTGGGCTCTTTTAGTAACATGAACACTTGTGCTGAAGCATCTTTTATGCTCATATCTTATCTTTCAGGATTTATTCTGAGTTTTATTTTGTTTATTTGATGAAAATGAACAAGAATACACACCATGGAAACATTTTTGTTTGATTTGTGTCGAGTGAGATTTTCACCTAGAACCCAAAGGGGGGGTATTGGCACTTTTCATGGAAAAATGTAAAAAATTAAATTTTCAAAAAATGTAATAAATGCCTTCTATACACCTTAAACATTCACTCTAAAGTAGAAGATTGTTGCTTTTCGCAATATTTTTAGAAATTTGGGCTCTTTTAGTAACATTAACACTTGCGCTGAAGCATCTTTTATGCTCATTTCTTGTCCTTCAGGATTTATTCTGGGTTTTTTTTTTGTTTATTTGATGAAAATGAACAAAAATACACACCATGGAAACATTTTTGTTTGATTTGTGTCGACTGAGATTTTCACCTAGAACCCAAAGGGGGGGGTATTAGTAGTTTTCATGGAAAAATGTGAAAAATAAATTTTCTAAAAATTAATTAAATGCCTTCTATACACCTCAAACATTCACTCTAAAACTGAAAATTGTTGCTTTTCGCAATATTTTTAGAAATTTGGGCTCTTTTAGTAACATTAACACTTGCGCTGAAGCATCTTTTATGCTCATTTCTTGTCTTTCAGGATTAATTCTGGGTTTTTTTTGTTTATTTGATGAAAATGAACAACAATACACACCATGGAAACATTTTTGTTTGATTTGTGTCGAGTGAGATTTTCACCTAGAACCCAAAGGGGGGGGTATTGGCACTTTTCAAGGAAAAGTGTTAAAAATTAAATTTTCTAAAAATGAAATAAATGCCTTCTATACACCTCAAACATTCACTCTAAAATAAAGATTGTGGTTTTTCGCAATATTTTTGAAATTTGGGCTCTAATAGTAAGAATAACACTTGCGCTGAAGCATCTTTTATGCTCATTTCTTGTCTTTCAGGATTTATTCTGGGTTTTATTTTGTTTATTTGATGAAAATGAACAAGAATACACACCATGGAAACATTTTTGTTTGATATGTGTCGAGTGAGATTTTCACCTAGAACCCAAAGCGGGGGGTATTGGCACTTTTCATGGAAAAATGTGAAAAATTAAATTTTCAAAAAATGAAATATATGCCTTCTATACACCTCAAACATTCACTCTTAAACGGAAAATTGTTGCTTTTCGCAATATTTTTAGAAATTTGGGCTCTTATAGTAAGAATAACACTTGCGCTGAAGCATCTTTTATGCTCATTTCTTGTCTTTCAGGATTAATTCTGGGTTTTTTTTGTTTATTTGATGAAAATGAACAACAATACACACCATGGAAACATTTTTGTTTGATTTGTGTCGAGTGAGATTTTCACCTAGAACCCAAAGGGTTGGCACTTTTCATGGAAAAATGTGAAAAATTAAATTTTCTAAAAATGTAATAAATGCCTTCTATACACCTGAAACATTCACTGTAAAACTGAAAATTGTTGCTTTTCGCAATAAATTTAGAAATTCGGGCTCTTTTAGTAACATGAACACTTGCGCTGAAGCATCTTTTATGCTCATATCTTATCTTTCAGGATTTGTTCTGAGTTTTATTTTGTTTATTTGATGAAAATGAACAAGAATACACACCATGGAAACATTTTTGTTTGATTTGTGTCAAGTGAGATTTTCACCTAGAACCCAAAGGGGGGGGGGGTATTGGCACTTTTCACGGAAAAATGTGAAAAATTAAATTTTCTAAAAATGAAATAAATGCCTTCTATACACCTCAAACATTCACTTTAAAATAAAGATTGTGGTTTTTCGCAATATTTTTAAAATTTGGGCTCTTATAGTAAGAATAACACTTGCGCTGAAGCATCTTTTATGCTCATTTCTTGTCTTTCAGGATTTATTCTGGGTTTAATTTTGTTTATTTGATGAAAATGAACAACAATACACACCATGGAAACATTTTTGTTTGATTTTTTCCGAGTGAGATTTTCACCTAGAACCCAAAGGGGGGGGGGTATTGGCACTTTTCATGGAAAAATGTGAAAAATTAAATTTTCTAAAAAAGTAATAAATGCCTTCTATACACCTGAAACATTCACTCTAAAACCGAAAATTGTTGCTTTTCGCAATATTTTTAGAAAATTGGGCTCTTTTAGTAACATGAACACTTGCGCTGAAGCATCTTTTATGCTCATATCTTATTTTTCAGGATTTGTTCTGAGTTTTATTTTGTTTATTTGATGAAAATGAACAACAATACACACCATGGAAACATTTTTGTTTGATTTGTGTCGAGTGAGATTTTCTCCTAGAACCCAAAGGGGGGGGTATTGGCACTTTTCATGGGAAAAAGAGAAAAATTAAATTTTCTAAAAATGAAATAAATGCCTTCTATACACCTCAAACATTCACTCTAAAACAGAAGATTATGGTTTTTCGCAATATTTTTAGAAATTTGGGCTCTTTTAGTAACATTTACACTTGCGCTGAAGCATCTTTTATGCTCATATCATATCTTTCAGGATTTATTCTGAGTTTTATTTTGTTAATTTGATGAAAATGAACAAGAATACACACCATGGAAACATTTTTGTTTGATTTGTGTCGAGTGAGATTTTCACCTAGAACCCAAAGGGTTGGCACTTTTCATGGAAAAATGTGAAAAATTAAATTTTCTAAAAATGTAATAAATGCCTTCTATACACCTGAAACATTCACTGTAAAACTGAAAATTGTTGCTTTTCGCAATAAATTTAGAAATTTGGGCTCTTTAAGTAACATGAACACTTGCGCTGAAGCATCTTTTATGCTCATATCTTATCTTTCAGGATTTGTTCTGAGTTTTATTTTGTTTATTTGATGAAAATGAACAAGAATACACACCATGGAAACATTTTTGTTTGATTTGTGTCAAGTGAGATTTTCACCTAGAACCCAAAGGGGGGGGGGGTATTGGCACTTTTCACGGAAAAATGTGAAAAATTAAATTTTCTAAAAATGAAATAAATGCCTTCTATACACCTCAAACATTCACTCTAAAATAAAGATTGTGGTTTTTCGCAATATTTTTTAATATTGGGCTCTTATAGTAAGAATAACACTTGCGCTGAAGCATCTTTTATGCTCATTTCTTGTCTTTCAGGATTTATTCTGGGTTTAATTTTGTTTATTTGATGAAAATGAACAACAATACACACCATGGAAACATTTTTGTTTGATTTTTTCCGAGTGAGATTTTCACCTAGAACCCAAGGGGGGGGTATTGGCACTTTTCATGGAAAAATGTGAAAAATTAAATTTTCTAAAAATGTAATAAATGCCTTCTATACACCTGAAACATTCACTCTAAAACTAAAAATTGTTGCTTTTCGCAATATTTTAGAAATTTGGGCTCTTTTAGTAACATGAACACTTGTGCTGAAGCATCTTTTATGCTCATATCTTATCTTTCAGGATTTATTCTGAGTTTTATTTTGTTTATTTGATGAAAATGAACAAGAATACACACCATGGAAACATTTTTGTTTGATTTGTGTCGAGTGAGATTTTCACCTAGAACCCAAAGGGGGGGTATTGGCACTTTTCATGGAAAAATGTAAAAAATTAAATTTTCAAAAAATGTAATAAATGCCTTCTATACACCTTAAACATTCACTCTAAAGTAGAAGATTGTTGCTTTTCGCAATATTTTTAGAAATTTGGGCTCTTTTAGTAACATTAACACTTGCGCTGAAGCATCTTTTATGCTCATTTCTTGTCCTTCAGGATTTATTCTGGGTTTTTTTTTTGTTTATTTGATGAAAATGAACAAAAATACACACCATGGAAACATTTTTGTTTGATTTGTGTCGACTGAGATTTTCACCTAGAACCCAAAGGGGGGGGTATTAGTAGTTTTCATGGAAAAATGTGAAAAATAAATTTTCTAAAAATTAATTAAATGCCTTCTATACACCTCAAACATTCACTCTAAAACTGAAAATTGTTGCTTTTCGCAATATTTTTAGAAATTTGGGCTCTTTTAGTAACATTAACACTTGCGCTGAAGCATCTTTTATGCTCATTTCTTGTCTTTCAGGATTAATTCTGGGTTTTTTTGTTTATTTGATGAAAATGAACAACAATACACACCATGGAAACATTTTTGTTTGATTTGTGTCGAGTGAGATTTTCACCTAGAACCCAAAGGGGGGGGTATTGGCACTTTTCAAGGAAAAGTGTTAAAAATTAAATTTTCTAAAAATGAAATAAATGCCTTCTATACACCTCAAACATTCACTCTAAAATAAAGATTGTGGTTTTTCGCAATATTTTTGAAATTTGGGCTCTAATAGTAAGAATAACACTTGCGCTGAAGCATCTTTTATGCTCATTTCTTGTCTTTCAGGATTTATTCTGGGTTTTATTTTGTTTATTTGATGAAAATGAACAAGAATACACACCATGGAAACATTTTTGTTTGATATGTGTCGAGTGAGATTTTCACCTAGAACCCAAAGCGGGGGGTATTGGCACTTTTCATGGAAAAATGTGAAAAATTAAATTTTCAAAAAATGAAATATATGCCTTCTATACACCTCAAACATTCACTCTTAAACGGAAAATTGTTGCTTTTCGCAATATTTTTAGAAATTTGGGCTCTTATAGTAAGAATAACACTTGCGCTGAAGCATCTTTTATGCTCATTTCTTGTCTTTCAGGATTAATTCTGGGTTTTTTGTTG